>NW_027520100.1:0-63339 GCF_051989625.1 Stigmatopora argus | reverse complement strand
TTTGGGAAAATGTCAAAAATGGTCAAAAATGTTTAAAATCAACCCAGGAATAGTGCATTGAAAGCCCGCAGAAAGTTTTGGAAAAGATGGGTAAATTTGGGAAAATGTCAAAAATGGTCGAAAATGTTTAAAATCAACCCAGGAATAGTGCATTGAAAGCCCGCAGAAAGTTTTGGAAAAGATCGGTAAATTTGGGAAAATGTCAAAAATGGTCGAAAATGTTTAAAATCAACCCAGGAATAGTGCATTGAAAGCCCGCAGAAAGTTTTGGAAAAGATCGGTAAATTTGGGAAAATGTCAAAAATGGTCGAAAATGTTTAAAATCAACCCAGGAATAGTGCATTGAAAGCCCGCAGAAAGTTTTGGAAAAGATCGGTAAATTTGGGAAAATGTCAAAAATGGTCGAAAATGTTTAAAATTAACCCAGGAATAGTGCATCGAAAGACCGCAGAAATTTTTTCTGGGTCTACCAGCGCTAGAAATTTTTTTTGGGTCTACCAGGGGTAGAATTTTTTTTTTTTTTTTTTTTAATTTTTAAAACGTTATTTAGCTCTAGGCGGCGTACAGGCTCCACAGATGGGTTTGGGTTTGGGTTTGGGTTAGAGTTAGGGGTTGGGTTGGGGTCAACCCAGGCAAAGTGCAGACATGAATATCGGGCACTGGAGGTGATTTTCCTGGGTAAAAGACAGCCATAAACGTCGGCGCGACCAAATACGACGACATACGACCATTCTCAAAAGTGCCCAAAATGCACTAAAATTGGTTTTAAATCAGCACTCATCGATCAAATACAAATATTATATATTTAATACAAATATTTGACCTTTTTAAACATTAAAACCGGGCCCAGGAGGGTGATTTACCCGAAGAAATGCCACTTTTGACCTGGCAATTTGACCCTAATTGCAGTAAAAAAAAATGTCCACAGTGTGGCAGAGTTCTGCGGGTTCCATAGCGGCCCAGTGCGTACATTGGAACATGTGGAAAAAGTTGGAAAAATGTTAAAAATGGTCGAAAATGGTTAAAATCAACCCAGAAATAGTGCATTGAAAGCCCGCAGAAAGTTTTGGAAAAGATCGGTAAATTTGGGAAAATGTCAAAAATGGTCGAAAATGTTTAAAATCAACCCAGGAATAGTGCATTGAAAGCCCGCAGAAAGTTTTGGAAAAGATCGGTAAATTTGGGAAAATGTCAAAAATGGTCGAAAATGTTTAAAATCAACCCAGGAATAGTGCATTGAAAGCCCGCAGAAAGTTTTGGAAAAGATCGGTAAATTTGGGAAAATGTCAAAAATGGTCGAAAATGTTTAAAATCAACCCAGGAATAGTGCATTGAAAGCCCGCAGAAAGTTTTGGAAAATATCGGTAAATTTGGGAAAATGTCAAAAATGGTCGAAAATGTTTAAAATCAACCCAGGAATAGTGCATTGAAAGCCCGCAGAAAGTTTTGGAAAAGATCGGTAAATTTGGGAAAATGTCAAAAATGGTCGAAAATGTTTAAAATCAACCCAGGAATAGTGCATTGAAAGCCCGCAGAAAGTTTTGGAAAAGATCGGTAAATTTGGGAAAATGTCAAAAATGGTCAAAAATGTTTAAAATCAACCCAGGAATAGTGCATTGAAAGCCCGCAGAAAGTTTTGGAAAAGATCGGTATATTTGGGAAAATGTCAAAAATGGTCGAAAATGTTTAAAATCAACCCAGGAATAGTGCATTGAAAGCCCGCAGAAAGTTTTGGAAAAGATCGGTAAATTTGGGAAAATGTCAAAAATGGTCAAAAATGTTTAAAATCAACCCAGGAATAGTGCATTGAAAGCCCGCAGAAAGTTTTGGAAAAGATCGGTAAATTTGGGAAAATGTCAAAAATGGTCGAAAATGTTTAAAATCAACCCAGGAATAGTGCATTGAAAGCCCGCAGAAAGTTTTGGAAAAGATCGGTAAATTTGGGAAAATGTCAAAAATGGTCGAAAATGTTTAAAATCAACCCAGGAATAGTGCATTGAAAGCCCGCAGAAAGTTTTGGAAAAGATCGGTAAATTTGGGAAAATGTCAAAAATGGTCGAAAATGTTTAAAATCAACCCAGGAATAGTGCATTGAAAGCCCGCAGAAAGTTTTGGAAAAGATCGGTAAATTTGGGAAAATGTCAAAAATGGTCAAAAATGTTTAAAATCAACCCAGGAATAGTGCATTGAAAGCCCGCAGAAAGTTTTGGAAAAGATCGGTATATTTGGGAAAATGTCAAAAATGGTCGAAAATGTTTAAAATCAACCCAGGAATAGTGCATTGAAAGCCCGCAGAAAGTTTTGGAAAAGATCGGTAAATTTGGGAAAATGTCAAAAATGGTCAAAAATGTTTAAAATCAACCCAGGAATAGTGCATTGAAAGCCCGCAGAAAGTTTTGGAAAAGATCGGTAAATTTGGGAAAATGTCAAAAATGGTCGAAAATGTTTAAAATCAACCCAGGAATAGTGCATTGAAAGCCCGCAGAAAGTTTTGGAAAAGATCGGTAAATTTGGGAAAATGTCAAAAATGGTCAAAAATGTTTAAAATCAACCCAGGAATAGTGCATTGAAAGCCCGCAGAAAGTTTTGGAAAAGATCGGTATATTTGGGAAAATGTCAAAAATGGTCGAAAATGTTTAAAATCAACCCAGGAATAGTGCATTGAAAGCCCGCAGAAAGTTTTGGAAAAGATCGGTAAATTTGGGAAAATGTCAAAAATGGTCAAAAATGTTTAAAATCAACCCAGGAATAGTGCATTGAAAGCCCGCAGAAAGTTTTGGAAAAGATCGGTAAATTTGGGAAAATGTCAAAAATGGTCGAAAATGTTTAAAATCAACCCAGGAATAGTGCATTGAAAGCCCGCAGAAAGTTTTGGAAAAGATCGGTAAATTTGGGAAAATGTCAAAAATGGTCGAAAATGTTTAAAATCAACCCAGGAATAGTGCATTGAAAGCCCGCAGAAAGTTTTGGAAAAGATCGGTAAATTTGGGAAAATGTCAAAAATGGTCAAAAATGTTTAAAATCAACCCAGGAATAGTGCATTGAAAGCCCGCAGAAAGTTTTGGAAAAGATCGGTATATTTGGGAAAATGTCAAAAATGGTCGAAAATGTTTAAAATCAACCCAGGAATAGTGCATTGAAAGCCCGCAGAAAGTTTTGGAAAAGATCGGTAAATTTGGGAAAATGTCAAAAATGGTCAAAAATGTTTAAAATCAACCAGGAATAGTGCATTGAAAGCCCGCAGAAAGTTTTGGAAAAGATCGGTAAATTTGGGAAAATGTCAAAAATGGTCAAAAATGTTTAAAATCAACCAGGAATAGTGCATTGAAAGCCCGCAGAAAGTTTTGGAAAAGATCGGTAAATTTGGGAAAATGTCAAAAATGGTCGAAAATGTTTAAAATCAACCCAGGAATAGTGCATTGAAAGCCCGCAGAAAGTTTTGGAAAAGATCGGTAAATTTGGGAAAATGTCAAAAATGGTCGAAAATGTTTAAAATTAACCCAGGAATAGTGCATCGAAAGACCGCAGAAATTTTTTCTGGGTCTACCAGCGCTAGAAATTTTTTTTGGGTCTACCAGGGGTAGAATTTTTTTTTTTTTTTTTTAATTTTTAAAACGTTATTTAGCTCTAGGCGGCGTACAGGGCTCCACAGATGGGTTTGGGTTTGGGTTTGGGTTAGAGTTAGGGGTTGGGTTGGGGTCAACCCAGGCAAAGTGCAGACATGAATATCGGGCACTGGAGGTGATTTTCCTGGGTAAAAGACAGCCATAAACGTCGGCGCGACCAAATACGACGACATACGACCATTCTCAAAAGTGCCCAAAATGCACTAAAATTGGTTTTAAATCAGCACTCATCGATCAAATACAAATATTATATATTTAATACAAATATTTGACCTTTTTAAACATTAAAACCGGGCCCAGGAGGGTGATTTACCCGAAGAAATGACACTTTTGACCCGGCAATTTGACCCTAATTGCAGTAAAAAAAAATGTCCACAGTGTGGCAGAGTTCTGCGGGTTCCATAGCGGCCCAGTGCGTACATTGGAACATGTGGAAAAAGTTGGAAAAATGTTAAACATGGTCGAAAATGGTTAAAATCAACCCAGAAATAGTGCATTGAAAGCCCGCAGAAAGTTTTGGAAAAGATCGGTAAATTTGGGAAAATGTCAAAAATGGTCGAAAATGTTTAAAATCAACCCAGGAATAGTGCATTGAAAGCCCGCAGAAAGTTTTGGAAAAGATCGGTAAATTTGGGAAAATGTCAAAAATGGTCAAAAATGTTTAAAATCAACCCAGGAATAGTGCATTGAAAGCCCGCAGAAAGTTTTGGAAAAGATCGGTAAATTTGGGAAAATGTCAAAAATGGTCGAAAATGTTTAAAATCAACCCAGGAATAGTGCATTGAAAGCCCGCAGAAAGTTTTGGAAAAGATCGGTAAATTTGGGAAAATGTCAAAAATGGTCAAAAATGTTTAAAATCAACCCAGGAATAGTGCATTGAAAGCCCGCAGAAAGTTTTGGAAAAGATCGGTAAATTTGGGAAAATGTCAAAAATGGTCGAAAATGTTTAAAATCAACCCAGGAATAGTGCACCGAAAGCCCGCAGAAAGTTTTGGAAAAGATCGGTAAATTTGGGAAAATGTCAAAAATGGTCGAAAATGTTTAAAATCAACCCAGGAATAGTGCATTGAAAGCCCGCAGAAAGTTTTGGAAAAGATCGGTAAATTTGGGAAAATGTCAAAAATGGTCGAAAATGTTTAAAATCAACCCAGGAATAGTGCATTGAAAGCCCGCAGAAAGTTTTGGAAAAGATCGGTAAATTTGGGAAAATGTCAAAAATGGTCGAAAATGTTTAAAATCAACCCAGGAATAGTGCATTGAAAGCCCGCAGAAAGTTTTGGAAAAGATCGGTAAATTTGGGAAAATGTCAAAAATGGTCAAAAATGTTTAAAATCAACCCAGGAATAGTGCATTGAAAGCCCGCAGAAAGTTTTGGAAAAGATCGGTATATTTGGGAAAATGTCAAAAATGGTCGAAAATGTTTAAAATCAACCCAGGAATAGTGCATTGAAAGCCCGCAGAAAGTTTTGGAAAAGATCGGTAAATTTGGGAAAATGTCAAAAATGGTCAAAAATGTTTAAAATCAACCCAGGAATAGTGCATTGAAAGCCCGCAGAAAGTTTTGGAAAAGATCGGTAAATTTGGGAAAATGTCAAAAATGGTCAAAAATGTTTAAAATCAACCCAGGAATAGTGCATTGAAAGCCCGCAGAAAGTTTTGGAAAAGATCGGTAAATTTGGGAAAATGTCAAAAATGGTCGAAAATGTTTAAAATCAACACAGGAATAGTGCATTGAAAGCCCGCAGAAAGTTTTGGAAAAGATCGGTAAATTTGGGAAAATGTCAAAAATGGTCGAAAATGTTTAAAATTAACCCAGGAATAGTGCATCGAAAGACCGCAGAAATTTTTTCTGGGTCTACCAGCGCTAGAAATTTTTTCTGGGTCTACCAGCGCTAGAAATTTTTTTTGGGTCTACCAGGGGTAGAATTTTTTTTTTTTTTTTTTAATTTTTAAAACGTTATTTAGCTCTAGGCGGCGTACAGGGCTCCACAGATGGGTTTGGGTTTGGGTTTGGGTTAGAGTTAGGGGTTGGGTTGGGGTCAACCCAGGCAAAGTGCAGACATGAATATCGGGCACTGGAGGTGATTTTCCTGGGTAAAAGACAGCCATAAACGTCGGCGCGACCAAATACGACGACATACGACCATTCTCAAAAGTGCCCAAAATGCACTAAAATTGGTTTTAAATCAGCACTCATCGATCAAATACAAATATTATATATTTAATACAAATATTTGACCTTTTTAAACATTAAAACCGGGCCCAGGAGGGTGATTTACCCGAAGAAATGACACTTTTGACCCGGCAATTTGACCCTAATTGCAGTAAAAAAAAATGTCCACAGTGTGGCAGAGTTCTGCGGGTTCCATAGCGGCCCAGTGCGTACATTGGAACATGTGGAAAAAGTTGGAAAAATGTTAAACATGGTCGAAAATGGTTAAAATCAACCCAGAAATAGTGCATTGAAAGCCCGCAGAAAGTTTTGGAAAAGATCGGTAAATTTGGGAAAATGTCAAAAATGGTCGAAAATGTTTAAAATCAACCCAGGAATAGTGCATTGAAAGCCCGCAGAAAGTTTTGGAAAAGATCGGTAAATTTGGGAAAATGTCAAAAATGGTCAAAAATGTTTAAAATCAACCCAGGAATAGTGCATTGAAAGCCCGCAGAAAGTTTTGGAAAAGATCGGTAAATTTGGGAAAATGTCAAAAATGGTCGAAAATGTTTAAAATCAACCCAGGAATAGTGCATTGAAAGCCCGCAGAAAGTTTTGGAAAAGATCGGTAAATTTGGGAAAATGTCAAAAATGGTCAAAAATGTTTAAAATCAACCCAGGAATAGTGCATTGAAAGCCCGCAGAAAGTTTTGGAAAAGATCGGTAAATTTGGGAAAATGTCAAAAATGGTCGAAAATGTTTAAAATCAACCCAGGAATAGTGCACCGAAAGCCCGCAGAAAGTTTTGGAAAAGATCGGTAAATTTAAATTTAAGCGTTTTTTTTCTAAGTGTGGAGGGACTTAGAAAAAATCCGCTTAAATTTAAGCGTTTTTTTTCTAAGTGTGGAGGGACTTAGAAAAAATCCGCTTAAATTTAAGCGTTTTTTTTCTAAGTGTGGAGGGACTTAGAAAAAATCCGCTTAAATTTAAGCGTTTTTTTTCTAAGTGTGGAGGGACTTAGAAAAAATCCGCTTAAATTTAAGCGTTTTTTTTCTAAGTGTGGAGGGACTTAGAAAAAATCCGCTTAAATTTAAGCGTTTTTTTTCTAAGTGTGGAGGGACTTAGAAAAAATCCGCTTAAATTTAAGCGTTTTTTTTCTAAGTGTGGAGGGACTTAGAAAAAATCCGCTTAAATTTAAGCGTTTTTTTTCTAAGTGTGGAGGGACTTAGAAAAATTTCTGGAGCTCAGAAATTCAGCGGGGCATCAGCCGACCCAATCCGCTCACGGTGCACTATTCTCGGATCGACTCGGGGCGAACCCCCGCCGATTTTAAAAGTGCTGAAACTCGAAAAATATACGGAGCTCGACGATGAAACCTGGTATCTGTCGATAATAGTGCATCGAAAGCCCGCAGAAAGTTTTGGAAAAAGATCGGTAAATTTGGGAAAATGTCAAAAATGGTCGAAAATGTTTAAAATCAACCCAGGAATAGTGCACCGAAAGCCCGCAGAAAGTTTTGGAAAAGATCGGTAAATTTGGGAAAATGTCAAAAATGGTCGAAAATGTTTAAAATCAACCCAGGAATAGTGCATTGAAAGCCCGCAGAAAGTTTTGGAAAAGATCGGTAAATTTGGGAAAATGTCAAAAATGGTCAAAAATGTTTAAAATCAACCCAGGAATAGTGCATTGAAAGCCCGCAGAAAGTTTTGGAAAAGATCGGTAAATTTGGGAAAATGTCAAAAATGGTCGAAAATGTTTAAAATCAACCCAGGAATAGTGCATTGAAAGCCCGCAGAAAGTTTTGGAAAAGATCGGTAAATTTGGGAAAATGTCAAAAATGGTCGAAAATGTTTAAAATTAACCCAGGAATAGTGCATCGAAAGACCGCAGAAATTTTTTCTGGGTCTACCAGCGCTAGAAATTTTTTTTGGGTCTACCAGGGGTAGAATTTTTTTTTTTTTTTTTTAATTTTTAAAACGTTATTTAGCTCTAGGCGGCGTACAGGGCTCCACAGATGGGTTTGGGTTTGGGTTTGGGTTAGAGTTAGGGGTTGGGTTGGGGTCAACCCAGGCAAAGTGCAGACATGAATATCGGGCACTGGAGGTGATTTTCCTGGGTAAAAGACAGCCATAAACGTCGGCGCGACCAAATACGACGACATACGACCATTCTCAAAAGTGCCCAAAATGCACTAAAATTGGTTTTAAATCAGCACTCATCGATCAAATACAAATATTATATATTTAATACAAATATTTGACCTTTTTAAACATTAAAACCGGGCCCAGGAGGGTGATTTACCCGAAGAAATGCCACTTTTGACCTGGCAATTTGACCCTAATTGCAGTAAAAAAAAATGTCCACAGTGTGGCAGAGTTCTGCGGGTTCCATAGCGGCCCAGTGCGTACATTGGAACATGTGGAAAAAGTTGGAAAAATGTTAAAAATGGTCGAAAATGGTTAAAATCAACCCAGAAATAGTGCATTGAAAGCCCGCAGAAAGTTTTGGAAAAGATCGGTAAATTTGGGAAAATGTCAAAAATGGTCGAAAATGTTTAAAATCAACCCAGGAATAGTGCATTGAAAGCCCGCAGAAAGTTTTGGAAAAGATCGGTAAATTTGGGAAAATGTCAAAAATGGTCGAAAATGTTTAAAATCAACCCAGGAATAGTGCATTGAAAGCCCGCAGAAAGTTTTGGAAAAGATCGGTAAATTTGGGAAAATGTCAAAAATGGTCGAAAATGTTTAAAATCAACCCAGGAATAGTGCATTGAAAGCCCGCAGAAAGTTTTGGAAAATATCGGTAAATTTGGGAAAATGTCAAAAATGGTCGAAAATGTTTAAAATCAACCCAGGAATAGTGCATTGAAAGCCCGCAGAAAGTTTTGGAAAAGATCGGTAAATTTGGGAAAATGTCAAAAATGGTCGAAAATGTTTAAAATCAACCCAGGAATAGTGCATTGAAAGCCCGCAGAAAGTTTTGGAAAAGATCGGTAAATTTGGGAAAATGTCAAAAATGGTCAAAAATGTTTAAAATCAACCCAGGAATAGTGCATTGAAAGCCCGCAGAAAGTTTTGGAAAAGATCGGTATATTTGGGAAAATGTCAAAAATGGTCGAAAATGTTTAAAATCAACCCAGGAATAGTGCATTGAAAGCCCGCAGAAAGTTTTGGAAAAGATCGGTAAATTTGGGAAAATGTCAAAAATGGTCAAAAATGTTTAAAATCAACCCAGGAATAGTGCATTGAAAGCCCGCAGAAAGTTTTGGAAAAGATCGGTAAATTTGGGAAAATGTCAAAAATGGTCGAAAATGTTTAAAATCAACCCAGGAATAGTGCATTGAAAGCCCGCAGAAAGTTTTGGAAAAGATCGGTAAATTTGGGAAAATGTCAAAAATGGTCGAAAATGTTTAAAATCAACCCAGGAATAGTGCATTGAAAGCCCGCAGAAAGTTTTGGAAAAGATCGGTAAATTTGGGAAAATGTCAAAAATGGTCGAAAATGTTTAAAATCAACCCAGGAATAGTGCATTGAAAGCCCGCAGAAAGTTTTGGAAAAGATCGGTAAATTTGGGAAAATGTCAAAAATGGTCGAAAATGTTTAAAATCAACCCAGGAATAGTGCATTGAAAGCCCGCAGAAAGTTTTGGAAAAGATCGGTAAATTTGGGAAAATGTCAAAAATGGTCGAAAATGTTTAAAATCAACCCAGGAATAGTGCATTGAAAGCCCGCAGAAAGTTTTGGAAAAGATCGGTAAATTTGGGAAAATGTCAAAAATGGTCGAAAATGTTTAAAATCAACCCAGGAATAGTGCATTGAAAGCCCGCAGAAAGTTTTGGAAAAGATCGGTAAATTTGGGAAAATGTCAAAAATGGTCGAAAATGTTTAAAATCAACCCAGGAATAGTGCATTGAAAGCCCGCAGAAAGTTTTGGAAAATATCGGTAAATTTGGGAAAATGTCAAAAATGGTCGAAAATGTTTAAAATCAACCCAGGAATAGTGCATTGAAAGCCCGCAGAAAGTTTTGGAAAAGATCGGTAAATTTGGGAAAATGTCAAAAATGGTCAAAAATGTTTAAAATCAACCCAGGAATAGTGCATTGAAAGCCCGCAGAAAGTTTTGGAAAAGATCGGTAAATTTGGGAAAATGTCAAAAATGGTCGAAAATGTTTAAAATCAACCCAGGAATAGTGCATTGAAAGCCCGCAGAAAGTTTTGGAAAAGATCGGTAAATTTGGGAAAATGTCAAAAATGGTCAAAAATGTTTAAAATCAACCCAGGAATAGTGCATTGAAAGCCCGCAGAAAGTTTTGGAAAAGATCGGTAAATTTGGGAAAATGTCAAAAATGGTCGAAAATGTTTAAAATTAACCCAGGAATAGTGCATCGAAAGACCGCAGAAATTTTTTCTGGGTCTACCAGCGCTAGAAATTTTTTTTGGGTCTACCAGGGGTAGAATTTTTTTTTTTTTTTTTTTATTCTCAAAAGTGCCCAAAATGCACTAAAATTGGTTTTAAATCAGCACTCATCGATCAAATACAAATATTATATATTTAATACAAATATTTGACCTTTTTAAACATTAAAACCGGGCCCAGGAGGGTGATTTACCCGAAGAAATGACACTTTTGACCCGGCAATTTGACCCTAATTGCAGTAAAAAAAAATGTCCACAGTGTGGCAGAGTTCTGCGGGTTCCATAGCGGCCCAGTGCGTACATTGGAACATGTGGAAAAAGTTGGAAAAATGTTAAAAATGGTCGAAAATGGTTAAAATCAACCCAGAAATAGTGCATTGAAAGCCCGCAGAAAGTTTTGGAAAAGATCGGTAAATTTGGGAAAATGTCAAAAATGGTCGAAAATGTTTAAAATCAACCCAGGAATAGTGCATTGAAAGCCCGCAGAAAGTTTTGGAAAAGATCGGTATATTTGGGAAAATGTCAAAAATGGTCGAAAATGTTTAAAATCAACCCAGGAATAGTGCATTGAAAGCCCGCAGAAAGTTTTGGAAAAGATCGGTAAATTTGGGAAAATGTCAAAAATGGTCAAAAATGTTTAAAATCAACCCAGGAATAGTGCATTGAAAGCCCGCAGAAAGTTTTGGAAAAGATCGGTAAATTTGGGAAAATGTCAAAAATGGTCGAAAATGTTTAAAATTAACCCAGGAATAGTGCATCGAAAGACCGCAGAAATTTTTTCTGGGTCTACCAGCGCTAGAAATTTTTTTTGGGTCTACCAGGGGTAGAATTTTTTTTTTTTTTTTTTTATTCTCAAAAGTGCCCAAAATGCACTAAAATTGGTTTTAAATCAGCACTCATCGATCAAATACAAATATTATATATTTAATACAAATATTTGACCTTTTTAAACATTAAAACCGGGCCCAGGAGGGTGATTTACCCGAAGAAATGACACTTTTGACCCGGCAATTTGACCCTAATTGCAGTAAAAAAAAATGTCCACAGTGTGGCAGAGTTCTGCGGGTTCCATAGCGGCCCAGTGCGTACATTGGAACATGTGGAAAAAGTTGGAAAAATGTTAAAAATGGTCGAAAATGGTTAAAATCAACCCAGAAATAGTGCATTGAAAGCCCGCAGAAAGTTTTGGAAAAGATCGGTAAATTTGGGAAAATGTCAAAAATGGTCGAAAATGTTTAAAATCAACCCAGGAATAGTGCATTGAAAGCCCGCAGAAAGTTTTGGAAAAGATCGGTAAATTTGGGAAAATGTCAAAAATGGTCAAAAATGTTTAAAATCAACCCAGGAATAGTGCATTGAAAGCCCGCAGAAAGTTTTGGAAAAGATCGGTAAATTTGGGAAAATGTCAAAAATGGTCGAAAATGTTTAAAATCAACCCAGGAATAGTGCATTGAAAGCCCGCAGAAAGTTTTGGAAAAGATCGGTAAATTTGGGAAAATGTCAAAAATGGTCGAAAATGTTTAAAATCAACCCAGGAATAGTGCATTGAAAGCCCGCAGAAAGTTTTGGAAAAGATCGGTAAATTTGGGAAAATGTCAAAAATGGTCAAAAATGTTTAAAATCAACCCAGGAATAGTGCATTGAAAGCCCGCAGAAAGTTTTGGAAAAGATCGGTAAATTTGGGAAAATGTCAAAAATGGTCAAAAATGTTTAAAATCAACCCAGGAATAGTGCATTGAAAGCCCGCAGAAAGTTTTGGAAAAGATCGGTAAATTTGGGAAAATGTCAAAAATGGTCGAAAATGTTTAAAATCAACCCAGGAATAGTGCATTGAAAGCCCGCAGAAAGTTTTGGAAAAGATCGGTAAATTTGGGAAAATGTCAAAAATGGTCGAAAATGTTTAAAATTAACCCAGGAATAGTGCATCGAAAGACCGCAGAAATTTTTTCTGGGTCTACCAGCGCTAGAAATTTTTTTTGGGTCTACCAGGGGTAGAATTTTTTTTTTTTTTTTTTTTAATTTTTAAAACGTTATTTAGCTCTAGGCGGCGTACAGGGCTCCACAGATGGGTTTGGGTTTGGGTTTGGGTTAGAGTTAGGGGTTGGGTTGGGGTCAACCCAGGCAAAGTGCAGACATGAATATCGGGCACTGGAGGTGATTTTCCTGGGTAAAAGACAGCCATAAACGTCGGCGCGACCAAATACGACGACATACGACCATTCTCAAAAGTGCCCAAAATGCACTAAAATTGGTTTTAAATCAGCACTCATCGATCAAATACAAATATTATATATTTAATACAAATATTTGACCTTTTTAAACATTAAAACCGGGCCCAGGAGGGTGATTTACCCGAAGAAATGACACTTTTGACCTGGCAATTTGACCCTAATTGCAGTAAAAAAAAATGTCCACAGTGTGGCAGAGTTCTGCGGGTTCCATAGCGGCCCAGTGCGTACATTGGAACATGTGGAAAAAGTTGGAAAAATGTTAAACATGGTCGAAAATGGTTAAAATCAACCCAGAAATAGTGCATTGAAAGCCCGCAGAAAGTTTTGGAAAAGATCGGTAAATTTGGGAAAATGTCAAAAATGGTCGAAAATGTTTAAAATCAACCCAGGAATAGTGCATTGAAAGCCCGCAGAAAGTTTTGGAAAAGATCGGTAAATTTGGGAAAATGTCAAAAATGGTCAAAAATGTTTAAAATCAACCCAGGAATAGTGCATTGAAAGCCCGCAGAAAGTTTTGGAAAAGATGGGTAAATTTGGGAAAATGTCAAAAATGGTCGAAAATGTTTAAAATCAACCCAGGAATAGTGCATTGAAAGCCCGCAGAAAGTTTTGGAAAAGATCGGTAAATTTGGGAAAATGTCAAAAATGGTCGAAAATGTTTAAAATCAACCCAGGAATAGTGCATTGAAAGCCCGCAGAAAGTTTTGGAAAAGATCGGTAAATTTGGGAAAATGTCAAAAATGGTCGAAAATGTTTAAAATCAACCCAGGAATAGTGCATTGAAAGCCCGCAGAAAGTTTTGGAAAAGATCGGTAAATTTGGGAAAATGTCAAAAATGGTCGAAAATGTTTAAAATTAACCCAGGAATAGTGCATCGAAAGACCGCAGAAATTTTTTCTGGGTCTACCAGCGCTAGAAATTTTTTTTGGGTCTACCAGGGGTAGAAATTTTTTTTTTTTTTTTTTTAATTTTTAAAACGTTATTTAGCTCTAGGCGGCGTACAGGGCTCCACAGATGGGTTTGGGTTTGGGTTTGGGTTAGAGTTAGGGGTTGGGTTGGGGTCAACCCAGGCAAAGTGCAGACATGAATATCGGGCACTGGAGGTGATTTTCCTGGGTAAAAGACAGCCATAAACGTCGGCGCGACCAAATACGACGACATACGACCATTCTCAAAAGTGCCCAAAATGCACTAAAATTGGTTTTAAATCAGCACTCATCGATCAAATACAAATATTATATATTTAATACAAATATTTGACCTTTTTAAACATTAAAACCGGGCCCAGGAGGGTGATTTACCCGAAGAAATGCCACTTTTGACCTGGCAATTTGACCCTAATTGCAGTAAAAAAAAATGTCCACAGTGTGGCAGAGTTCTGCGGGTTCCATAGCGGCCCAGTGCGTACATTGGAACATGTGGAAAAAGTTGGAAAAATGTTAAAAATGGTCGAAAATGGTTAAAATCAACCCAGAAATAGTGCATTGAAAGCCCGCAGAAAGTTTTGGAAAAGATCGGTAAATTTGGGAAAATGTCAAAAATGGTCGAAAATGTTTAAAATCAACCCAGGAATAGTGCATTGAAAGCCCGCAGAAAGTTTTGGAAAAGATCGGTAAATTTGGGAAAATGTCAAAAATGGTCGAAAATGTTTAAAATCAACCCAGGAATAGTGCATTGAAAGCCCGCAGAAAGTTTTGGAAAAGATCGGTAAATTTGGGAAAATGTCAAAAATGGTCGAAAATGTTTAAAATCAACCCAGGAATAGTGCATTGAAAGCCCGCAGAAAGTTTTGGAAAATATCGGTAAATTTGGGAAAATGTCAAAAATGGTCGAAAATGTTTAAAATCAACCCAGGAATAGTGCATTGAAAGCCCGCAGAAAGTTTTGGAAAAGATCGGTAAATTTGGGAAAATGTCAAAAATGGTCGAAAATGTTTAAAATCAACCCAGGAATAGTGCATTGAAAGCCCGCAGAAAGTTTTGGAAAAGATCGGTAAATTTGGGAATATGTCAAAAATGGTCAAAAATGTTTAAAATCAACCCAGGAATAGTGCATTGAAAGCCCGCAGAAAGTTTTGGAAAAGATCGGTATATTTGGGAAAATGTCAAAAATGGTCGAAAATGTTTAAAATCAACCCAGGAATAGTGCATTGAAAGCCCGCAGAAAGTTTTGGAAAAGATCGGTAAATTTGGGAAAATGTCAAAAATGGTCAAAAATGTTTAAAATCAACCCAGGAATAGTGCATTGAAAGCCCGCAGAAAGTTTTGGAAAAGATCGGTAAATTTGGGAAAATGTCAAAAATGGTCGAAAATGTTTAAAATCAACCCAGGAATAGTGCATTGAAAGCCCGCAGAAAGTTTTGGAAAAGATCGGTAAATTTGGGAAAATGTCAAAAATGGTCGAAAATGTTTAAAATCAACCCAGGAATAGTGCATTGAAAGCCCGCAGAAAGTTTTGGAAAAGATCGGTAAATTTGGGAAAATGTCAAAAATGGTCGAAAATGTTTAAAATCAACCCAGGAATAGTGCATTGAAAGCCCGCAGAAAGTTTTGGAAAAGATCGGTAAATTTGGGAAAATGTCAAAAATGGTCGAAAATGTTTAAAATCAACCCAGGAATAGTGCATTGAAAGCCCGCAGAAAGTTTTGGAAAAGATCGGTAAATTTGGGAAAATGTCAAAAATGGTCAAAAATGTTTAAAATCAACCCAGGAATAGTGCATTGAAAGCCCGCAGAAAGTTTTGGAAAAGATCGGTATATTTGGGAAAATGTCAAAAATGGTCGAAAATGTTTAAAATCAACCCAGGAATAGTGCATTGAAAGCCCGCAGAAAGTTTTGGAAAAGATCGGTAAATTTGGGAAAATGTCAAAAATGGTCAAAAATGTTTAAAATCAACCCAGGAATAGTGCATTGAAAGCCCGCAGAAAGTTTTGGAAAAGATCGGTAAATTTGGGAAAATGTCAAAAATGGTCGAAAATGTTTAAAATCAACCCAGGAATAGTGCATTGAAAGCCCGCAGAAAGTTTTGGAAAAGATCGGTAAATTTGGGAAAATGTCAAAAATGGTCAAAAATGTTTAAAATCAACCCAGGAATAGTGCATTGAAAGCCCGCAGAAAGTTTTGGAAAAGATCGGTATATTTGGGAAAATGTCAAAAATGGTCGAAAATGTTTAAAATCAACCCAGGAATAGTGCATTGAAAGCCCGCAGAAAGTTTTGGAAAAGATCGGTAAATTTGGGAAAATGTCAAAAATGGTCAAAAATGTTTAAAATCAACCCAGGAATAGTGCATTGAAAGCCCGCAGAAAGTTTTGGAAAAGATCGGTAAATTTGGGAAAATGTCAAAAATGGTCGAAAATGTTTAAAATCAACCCAGGAATAGTGCATTGAAAGCCCGCAGAAAGTTTTGGAAAAGATCGGTAAATTTGGGAAAATGTCAAAAATGGTCGAAAATGTTTAAAATCAACCCAGGAATAGTGCATTGAAAGCCCGCAGAAAGTTTTGGAAAAGATCGGTAAATTTGGGAAAATGTCAAAAATGGTCAAAAATGTTTAAAATCAACCCAGGAATAGTGCATTGAAAGCCCGCAGAAAGTTTTGGAAAAGATCGGTATATTTGGGAAAATGTCAAAAATGGTCGAAAATGTTTAAAATCAACCCAGGAATAGTGCATTGAAAGCCCGCAGAAAGTTTTGGAAAAGATCGGTAAATTTGGGAAAATGTCAAAAATGGTCAAAAATGTTTAAAATCAACCCAGGAATAGTGCATTGAAAGCCCGCAGAAAGTTTTGGAAAAGATCGGTAAATTTGGGAAAATGTCAAAAATGGTCAAAAATGTTTAAAATCAACCCAGGAATAGTGCATTGAAAGCCCGCAGAAAGTTTTGGAAAAGATCGGTAAATTTGGGAAAATGTCAAAAATGGTCGAAAATGTTTAAAATCAACCCAGGAATAGTGCATTGAAAGCCCGCAGAAAGTTTTGGAAAAGATCGGTAAATTTGGGAAAATGTCAAAAATGGTCGAAAATGTTTAAAATTAACCCAGGAATAGTGCATCGAAAGACCGCAGAAATTTTTTCTGGGTCTACCAGCGCTAGAAATTTTTTTTGGGTCTACCAGGGGTAGAATTTTTTTTTTTTTTTTTTTAATTTTTAAAACGTTATTTAGCTCTAGGCGGCGTACAGGGCTCCACAGATGGGTTTGGGTTTGGGTTTGGGTTAGAGTTAGGGGTTGGGTTGGGGTCAACCCAGGCAAAGTGCAGACATGAATATCGGGCACTGGAGGTGATTTTCCTGGGTAAAAGACAGCCATAAACGTCGGCGCGACCAAATACGACGACATACGACCATTCTCAAAAGTGCCCAAAATGCACTAAAATTGGTTTTAAATCAGCACTCATCGATCAAATACAAATATTATATATTTAATACAAATATTTGACCTTTTTAAACATTAAAACCGGGCCCAGGAGGGTGATTTACCCGAAGAAATGACACTTTTGACCCGGCAATTTGACCCTAATTGCAGTAAAAAAAAATGTCCACAGTGTGGCAGAGTTCTGCGGGTTCCATAGCGGCCCAGTGCGTACATTGGAACATGTGGAAAAAGTTGGAAAAATGTTAAACATGGTCGAAAATGGTTAAAATCAACCCAGAAATAGTGCATTGAAAGCCCGCAGAAAGTTTTGGAAAAGATCGGTAAATTTGGGAAAATGTCAAAAATGGTCGAAAATGTTTAAAATCAACCCAGGAATAGTGCATTGAAAGCCCGCAGAAAGTTTTGGAAAAGATCGGTAAATTTGGGAAAATGTCAAAAATGGTCAAAAATGTTTAAAATCAACCCAGGAATAGTGCATTGAAAGCCCGCAGAAAGTTTTGGAAAAGATCGGTAAATTTGGGAAAATGTCAAAAATGGTCGAAAATGTTTAAAATCAACCCAGGAATAGTGCATTGAAAGCCCGCAGAAAGTTTTGGAAAAGATCGGTAAATTTGGGAAAATGTCAAAAATGGTCAAAAATGTTTAAAATCAACCCAGGAATAGTGCATTGAAAGCCCGCAGAAAGTTTTGGAAAAGATCGGTAAATTTGGGAAAATGTCAAAAATGGTCGAAAATGTTTAAAATCAACCCAGGAATAGTGCACCGAAAGCCCGCAGAAAGTTTTGGAAAAGATCGGTAAATTTGGGAAAATGTCAAAAATGGTCGAAAATGTTTAAAATCAACCCAGGAATAGTGCATTGAAAGCCCGCAGAAAGTTTTGGAAAAGATCGGTAAATTTGGGAAAATGTCAAAAATGGTCGAAAATGTTTAAAATCAACCCAGGAATAGTGCACCGAAAGCCCGCAGAAAGTTTTGGAAAAGATCGGTAAATTTGGGAAAATGTCAAAAATGGTCGAAAATGTTTAAAATCAACCCAGGAATAGTGCATTGAAAGCCCGCAGAAAGTTTTGGAAAAGATCGGTAAATTTGGGAAAATGTCAAAAATGGTCAAAAATGTTTAAAATCAACCCAGGAATAGTGCATTGAAAGCCCGCAGAAAGTTTTGGAAAAGATCGGTAAATTTGGGAAAATGTCAAAAATGGTCGAAAATGTTTAAAATCAACCCAGGAATAGTGCATTGAAAGCCCGCAGAAAGTTTTGGAAAAGATCGGTAAATTTGGGAAAATGTCAAAAATGGTCGAAAATGTTTAAAATTAACCCAGGAATAGTGCATCGAAAGACCGCAGAAATTTTTTCTGGGTCTACCAGCGCTAGAAATTTTTTTTGGTTCTACCAGGGGTAGAATTTTTTTTTTTTTTTTAATTTTTAAAACGTTATTTAGCTCTAGGCGGCGTACAGGGCTCCACAGATGGGTTTGGGTTTGGGTTAGAGTTAGGGGTTGGGTTGGGGTCAACCCAGGCAAAGTGCAGACATGAATATCGGGCACTGGAGGTGATTTTCCTGGGTAAAAGACAGCCATAAACGTCGGCGCGACCAAATACGACGACATACGACCATTCTCAAAAGTGCCCAAAATGCACTAAAATTGGTTTTAAATCAGCACTCATCGATCAAATACAAATATTATATATTTAATACAAATATTTGACCTTTTTAAACATTAAAACCGGGCCCAGGAGGGTGATTTACCCGAAGAAATGACACTTTTGACCTGGCAATTTGACCCTAATTGCAGTAAAAAAAAATGTCCACAGTGTGGCAGAGTTCTGCGGGTTCCATAGCGGCCCAGTGCGTACATTGGAACATGTGGAAAAAGTTGGAAAAATGTTAAAAATGGTCGAAAATGGTTAAAATCAACCCAGAAATAGTGCATTGAAAGCCCGCAGAAAGTTTTGGAAAAGATCGGTAAATTTGGGAAAATGTCAAAAATGGTCGAAAATGTTTAAAATCAACCCAGGAATAGTGCATTGAAAGCCCGCAGAAAGTTTTGGAAAAGATCGGTAAATTTGGGAAAATGTCAAAAATGGTCAAAAATGTTTAAAATCAACCCAGGAATAGTGCATTGAAAGCCCGCAGAAAGTTTTGGAAAAGATCGGTAAATTTGGGAAAATGTCAAAAATGGTCGAAAATGTTTAAAATCAACCCAGGAATAGTGCATTGAAAGCCCGCAGAAAGTTTTGGAAAAGATCGGTAAATTTGGGAAAATGTCAAAAATGGTCGAAAATGTTTAAAATCAACACAGGAATAGTGCATTGAAAGCCCGCAGAAAGTTTTGGAAAAGATCGGTAAATTTGGGAAAATGTCAAAAATGGTCGAAAATGTTTAAAATTAACCCAGGAATAGTGCATCGAAAGACCGCAGAAATTTTTTCTGGGTCTACCAGCGCTAGAAATTTTTTCTGGGTCTACCAGCGCTAGAAATTTTTTTTGGGTCTACCAGGGGTAGAATTTTTTTTTTTTTTTTTTTAATTTTTAAAACGTTATTTAGCTCTAGGCGGCGTACAGGGCTCCACAGATGGGTTTGGGTTTGGGTTTGGGTTAGAGTTAGGGGTTGGGTTGGGGTCAACCCAGGCAAAGTGCAGACATGAATATCGGGCACTGGAGGTGATTTTCCTGGGTAAAAGACAGCCATAAACGTCGGCGCGACCAAATACGACGACATACGACCATTCTCAAAAGTGCCCAAAATGCACTAAAATTGGTTTTAAATCAGCACTCATCGATCAAATACAAATATTATATATTTAATACAAATATTTGACCTTTTTAAACATTAAAACCGGGCCCAGGAGGGTGATTTACCCGAAGAAATGACACTTTTGACCCGGCAATTTGACCCTAATTGCAGTAAAAAAAAATGTCCACAGTGTGGCAGAGTTCTGCGGGTTCCATAGCGGCCCAGTGCGTACATTGGAACATGTGGAAAAAGTTGGAAAAATGTTAAACATGGTCGAAAATGGTTAAAATCAACCCAGAAATAGTGCATTGAAAGCCCGCAGAAAGTTTTGGAAAAGATCGGTAAATTTGGGAAAATGTCAAAAATGGTCGAAAATGTTTAAAATCAACCCAGGAATAGTGCATTGAAAGCCCGCAGAAAGTTTTGGAAAAGATCGGTAAATTTGGGAAAATGTCAAAAATGGTCAAAAATGTTTAAAATCAACCCAGGAATAGTGCATTGAAAGCCCGCAGAAAGTTTTGGAAAAGATCGGTAAATTTGGGAAAATGTCAAAAATGGTCGAAAATGTTTAAAATCAACCCAGGAATAGTGCATTGAAAGCCCGCAGAAAGTTTTGGAAAAGATCGGTAAATTTGGG
This sequence comes from Stigmatopora argus, assembly GCF_051989625.1. Taxonomy (NCBI): domain Eukaryota; kingdom Metazoa; phylum Chordata; class Actinopteri; order Syngnathiformes; family Syngnathidae; genus Stigmatopora; species Stigmatopora argus. Next base: position 43,171 of record NW_027520100.1, on the reverse strand, counting down.
AAAATGTCAAAAATGGTCAAAAATGTTTAAAATCAACCCAGGAATAGTGCATTGAAAGCCCGCAGAAAGTTTTGGAAAAGATCGGTAAATTTGGGAAAATGTCAAAAATGGTCGAAAATGTTTAAAATCAACCCAGGAATAGTGCACCGAAAGCCCGCAGAAAGTTTTGGAAAAGATCGGTAAATTTAAATTTAAGCGTTTTTTTTCTAAGTGTGGAGGGACTTAGAAAAAATCCGCTTAAATTTAAGCGTTTTTTTTCTAAGTGTGGAGGGACTTAGAAAAAATCCGCTTAAATTTAAGCGTTTTTTTTCTAAGTGTGGAGGGACTTAGAAAAAATCCGCTTAAATTTAAGCGTTTTTTTTCTAAGTGTGGAGGGACTTAGAAAAAATCCGCTTAAATTTAAGCGTTTTTTTTCTAAGTGTGGAGGGAATTAGAAAAAATCCGCTTAAATTTAAGCGTTTTTTTTCTAAGTGTGGAGGGACTTAGAAAAAATCCGCTTAAATTTAAGCGTTTTTTTTCTAAGTGTGGAGGGACTTAGAAAAATTTCTGGAGCTCAGAAATTCAGCGGGGCATCAGCCGACCCAATCCGCTCACGGTGCACTATTCTCGGATCGACTCGGGGCGAACCCCCGCCGATTTTAAAAGTGCTGAAACTCGAAAAATATACGGAGCTCGACGATGAAACCTGGTATCTGTCGATAATAGTGCATCGAAAGCCCGCAGAAAGTTTTGGAAAAAGATCGGTAAATTTGGGAAAATGTCAAAAATGGTCGAAAATGTTTAAAATCAACCCAGGAATAGTGCACCGAAAGCCCGCAGAAAGTTTTGGAAAAGATCGGTAAATTTGGGAAAATGTCAAAAATGGTCGAAAATGTTTAAAATCAACCCAGGAATAGTGCATTGAAAGCCCGCAGAAAGTTTTGGAAAAGATCGGTAAATTTGGGAAAATGTCAAAAATGGTCAAAAATGTTTAAAATCAACCCAGGAATAGTGCATTGAAAGCCCGCAGAAAGTTTTGGAAAAGATCGGTAAATTTGGGAAAATGTCAAAAATGGTCGAAAATGTTTAAAATCAACCCAGGAATAGTGCATTGAAAGCCCGCAGAAAGTTTTGGAAAAGATCGGTAAATTTGGGAAAATGTCAAAAATGGTCGAAAATGTTTAAAATTAACCCAGGAATAGTGCATCGAAAGACCGCAGAAATTTTTTCTGGGTCTACCAGCGCTAGAAATTTTTTTTGGTTCTACCAGGGGTAGAATTTTTTTTTTTTTTTTAATTTTTAAAACGTTATTTAGCTCTAGGCGGCGTACAGGGCTCCACAGATGGGTTTGGGTTTGGGTTAGAGTTAGGGGTTGGGTTGGGGTCAACCCAGGCAAAGTGCAGACATGAATATCGGGCACTGGAGGTGATTTTCCTGGGTAAAAGACAGCCATAAACGTCGGCGCGACCAAATACGACGACATACGACCATTCTCAAAAGTGCCCAAAATGCACTAAAATTGGTTTTAAATCAGCACTCATCGATCAAATACAAATATTATATATTTAATACAAATATTTGACCTTTTTAAACATTAAAACCGGGCCCAGGAGGGTGATTTACCCGAAGAAATGACACTTTTGACCCGGCAATTTGACCCTAATTGCAGTAAAAAAAAATGTCCACAGTGTGGCAGAGTTCTGCGGGTTCCATAGCGGCCCAGTGCGTACATTGGAACATGTGGAAAAAGTTGGAAAAATGTTAAAAATGGTCGAAAATGGTTAAAATCAACCCAGAAATAGTGCATTGAAAGCCCGCAGAAAGTTTTGGAAAAGATCGGTAAATTTGGGAAAATGTCAAAAATGGTCGAAAATGTTTAAAATCAACCCAGGAATAGTGCATTGAAAGCCCGCAGAAAGTTTTGGAAAAGATCGGTAAATTTGGGAAAATGTCAAAAATGGTCGAAAATGTTTAAAATCAACCCAGGAATAGTGCATTGAAAGCCCGCAGAAAGTTTTGGAAAAGATCGGTAAATTTGGGAAAATGTCAAAAATGGTCAAAAATGTTTAAAATCAACCCAGGAATAGTGCATTGAAAGCCCGCAGAAAGTTTTGGAAAAGATCGGTAAATTTGGGAAAATGTCAAAAATGGTCGAAAATGTTTAAAATCAACCCAGGAATAGTGCATTGAAAGCCCGCAGAAAGTTTTGGAAAAGATCGGTAAATTTGGGAAAATGTCAAAAATGGTCGAAAATGTTTAAAATCAACCCAGGAATAGTGCATTGAAAGCCCGCAGAAAGTTTTGGAAAAGATCGGTATATTTGGGAAAATGTCAAAAATGGTCGAAAATGTTTAAAATCAACCCAGGAATAGTGCATTGAAAGCCCGCAGAAAGTTTTGGAAAAGATCGGTAAATTTGGGAAAATGTCAAAAATGGTCAAAAATGTTTAAAATCAACCCAGGAATAGTGCATTGAAAGCCCGCAGAAAGTTTTGGAAAAGATCGGTAAATTTGGGAAAATGTCAAAAATGGTCAAAAATGTTTAAAATCAACCCAGGAATAGTGCATTGAAAGCCCGCAGAAAGTTTTGGAAAAGATCGGTAAATTTGGGAAAATGTCAAAAATGGTCGAAAATGTTTAAAATCAACCCAGGAATAGTGCATTGAAAGCCCGCAGAAAGTTTTGGAAAAGATCGGTAAATTTGGGAAAATGTCAAAAATGGTCGAAAATGTTTAAAATTAACCCAGGAATAGTGCATCGAAAGACCGCAGAAATTTTTTCTGGGTCTACCAGCGCTAGAAATTTTTTTTGGGTCTACCAGGGGTAGAATTTTTTTTTTTTTTTTTTTTAATTTTTAAAACGTTATTTAGCTCTAGGCGGCGTACAGGGCTCCACAGATGGGTTTGGGTTTGGGTTTGGGTTAGAGTTAGGGGTTGGGTTGGGGTCAACCCAGGCAAAGTGCAGACATGAATATCGGGCACTGGAGGTGATTTTCCTGGGTAAAAGACAGCCATAAACGTCGGCGCGACCAAATACGACGACATACGACCATTCTCAAAAGTGCCCAAAATGCACTAAAATTGGTTTTAAATCAGCACTCATCGATCAAATACAAATATTATATATTTAATACAAATATTTGACCTTTTTAAACATTAAAACCGGGCCCAGGAGGGTGATTTACCCGAAGAAATGACACTTTTGACCTGGCAATTTGACCCTAATTGCAGTAAAAAAAAATGTCCACAGTGTGGCAGAGTTCTGCGGGTTCCATAGCGGCCCAGTGCGTACATTGGAACATGTGGAAAAAGTTGGAAAAATGTTAAACATGGTCGAAAATGGTTAAAATCAACCCAGAAATAGTGCATTGAAAGCCCGCAGAAAGTTTTGGAAAAGATCGGTAAATTTGGGAAAATGTCAAAAATGGTCGAAAATGTTTAAAATCAACCCAGGAATAGTGCATTGAAAGCCCGCAGAAAGTTTTGGAAAAGATCGGTAAATTTGGGAAAATGTCAAAAATGGTCGAAAATGTTTAAAATCAACCCAGGAATAGTGCATTGAAAGCCCGCAGAAAGTTTTGGAAAAGATCGGTAAATTTGGGAAAATGTCAAAAATGGTCGAAAATGTTTAAAATCAACCCAGGAATAGTGCATTGAAAGCCCGCAGAAAGTTTTGGAAAAGATCGGTAAATTTGGGAAAATGTCAAAAATGGTCGAAAATGTTTAAAATTAACCCAGGAATAGTGCATCGAAAGACCGCAGAAATTTTTTCTGGGTCTACCAGCGCTAGAAATTTTTTTTGGGTCTACCAGGGGTAGAAATTTTTTTTTTTTTTTTTTTAATTTTTAAAACGTTATTTAGCTCTAGGCGGCGTACAGGGCTCCACAGATGGGTTTGGGTTTGGGTTTGGGTTAGAGTTAGGGGTTGGGTTGGGGTCAACCCAGGCAAAGTGCAGACATGAATATCGGGCACTGGAGGTGATTTTCCTGGGTAAAAGACAGCCATAAACGTCGGCGCGACCAAATACGACGACATACGACCATTCTCAAAAGTGCCCAAAATGCACTAAAATTGGTTTTAAATCAGCACTCATCGATCAAATACAAATATTATATATTTAATACAAATATTTGACCTTTTTAAACATTAAAACCGGGCCCAGGAGGGTGATTTACCCGAAGAAATGCCACTTTTGACCTGGCAATTTGACCCTAATTGCAGTAAAAAAAAATGTCCACAGTGTGGCAGAGTTCTGCGGGTTCCATAGCGGCCCAGTGCGTACATTGGAACATGTGGAAAAAGTTGGAAAAATGTTAAAAATGGTCGAAAATGGTTAAAATCAACCCAGAAATAGTGCATTGAAAGCCCGCAGAAAGTTTTGGAAAAGATCGGTAAATTTGGGAAAATGTCAAAAATGGTCGAAAATGTTTAAAATCAACCCAGGAATAGTGCATTGAAAGCCCGCAGAAAGTTTTGGAAAAGATCGGTAAATTTGGGAAAATGTCAAAAATGGTCGAAAATGTTTAAAATCAACCCAGGAATAGTGCATTGAAAGCCCGCAGAAAGTTTTGGAAAAGATCGGTAAATTTGGGAAAATGTCAAAAATGGTCGAAAATGTTTAAAATCAACCCAGGAATAGTGCATTGAAAGCCCGCAGAAAGTTTTGGAAAATATCGGTAAATTTGGGAAAATGTCAAAAATGGTCGAAAATGTTTAAAATCAACCCAGGAATAGTGCATTGAAAGCCCGCAGAAAGTTTTGGAAAAGATCGGTAAATTTGGGAAAATGTCAAAAATGGTCGAAAATGTTTAAAATCAACCCAGGAATAGTGCATTGAAAGCCCGCAGAAAGTTTTGGAAAAGATCGGTAAATTTGGGAAAATGTCAAAAATGGTCAAAAATGTTTAAAATCAACCCAGGAATAGTGCATTGAAAGCCCGCAGAAAGTTTTGGAAAAGATCGGTATATTTGGGAAAATGTCAAAAATGGTCGAAAATGTTTAAAATCAACCCAGGAATAGTGCATTGAAAGCCCGCAGAAAGTTTTGGAAAAGATCGGTAAATTTGGGAAAATGTCAAAAATGGTCAAAAATGTTTAAAATCAACCCAGGAATAGTGCATTGAAAGCCCGCAGAAAGTTTTGGAAAAGATCGGTAAATTTGGGAAAATGTCAAAAATGGTCGAAAATGTTTAAAATCAACCCAGGAATAGTGCATTGAAAGCCCGCAGAAAGTTTTGGAAAAGATCGGTAAATTTGGGAAAATGTCAAAAATGGTCGAAAATGTTTAAAATCAACCCAGGAATAGTGCATTGAAAGCCCGCAGAAAGTTTTGGAAAAGATCGGTAAATTTGGGAAAATGTCAAAAATGGTCGAAAATGTTTAAAATCAACCCAGGAATAGTGCATTGAAAGCCCGCAGAAAGTTTTGGAAAAGATCGGTAAATTTGGGAAAATGTCAAAAATGGTCGAAAATGTTTAAAATCAACCCAGGAATAGTGCATTGAAAGCCCGCAGAAAGTTTTGGAAAAGATCGGTAAATTTGGGAAAATGTCAAAAATGGTCAAAAATGTTTAAAATCAACCCAGGAATAGTGCATTGAAAGCCCGCAGAAAGTTTTGGAAAAGATCGGTATATTTGGGAAAATGTCAAAAATGGTCGAAAATGTTTAAAATCAACCCAGGAATAGTGCATTGAAAGCCCGCAGAAAGTTTTGGAAAAGATCGGTAAATTTGGGAAAATGTCAAAAATGGTCAAAAATGTTTAAAATCAACCCAGGAATAGTGCATTGAAAGCCCGCAGAAAGTTTTGGAAAAGATCGGTAAATTTGGGAAAATGTCAAAAATGGTCGAAAATGTTTAAAATCAACCCAGGAATAGTGCATTGAAAGCCCGCAGAAAGTTTTGGAAAAGATCGGTAAATTTGGGAAAATGTCAAAAATGGTCAAAAATGTTTAAAATCAACCCAGGAATAGTGCATTGAAAGCCCGCAGAAAGTTTTGGAAAAGATCGGTATATTTGGGAAAATGTCAAAAATGGTCGAAAATGTTTAAAATCAACCCAGGAATAGTGCATTGAAAGCCCGCAGAAAGTTTTGGAAAAGATCGGTAAATTTGGGAAAATGTCAAAAATGGTCGAAAATGTTTAAAATCAACCCAGGAATAGTGCATTGAAAGCCCGCAGAAAGTTTTGGAAAAGATCGGTAAATTTGGGAAAATGTCAAAAATGGTCAAAAATGTTTAAAATCAACCCAGGAATAGTGCATTGAAAGCCCGCAGAAAGTTTTGGAAAAGATCGGTATATTTGGGAAAATGTCAAAAATGGTCGAAAATGTTTAAAATCAACCCAGGAATAGTGCATTGAAAGCCCGCAGAAAGTTTTGGAAAAGATCGGTAAATTTGGGAAAATGTCAAAAATGGTCAAAAATGTTTAAAATCAACCCAGGAATAGTGCATTGAAAGCCCGCAGAAAGTTTTGGAAAAGATCGGTAAATTTGGGAAAATGTCAAAAATGGTCAAAAATGTTTAAAATCAACCCAGGAATAGTGCATTGAAAGCCCGCAGAAAGTTTTGGAAAAGATCGGTAAATTTGGGAAAATGTCAAAAATGGTCGAAAATGTTTAAAATCAACCCAGGAATAGTGCATTGAAAGCCCGCAGAAAGTTTTGGAAAAGATCGGTAAATTTGGGAAAATGTCAAAAATGGTCGAAAATGTTTAAAATTAACCCAGGAATAGTGCATCGAAAGACCGCAGAAATTTTTTCTGGGTCTACCAGCGCTAGAAATTTTTTTTGGGTCTACCAGGGGTAGAATTTTTTTTTTTTTTTTTTAATTTTTAAAACGTTATTTAGCTCTAGGCGGCGTACAGGGCTCCACAGATGGGTTTGGGTTTGGGTTTGGGTTAGAGTTAGGGGTTGGGTTGGGGTCAACCCAGGCAAAGTGCAGACATGAATATCGGGCACTGGAGGTGATTTTCCTGGGTAAAAGACAGCCATAAACGTCGGCGCGACCAAATACGACGACATACGACCATTCTCAAAAGTGCCCAAAATGCACTAAAATTGGTTTTAAATCAGCACTCATCGATCAAATACAAATATTATATATTTAATACAAATATTTGACCTTTTTAAACATTAAAACCGGGCCCAGGAGGGTGATTTACCCGAAGAAATGACACTTTTGACCCGGCAATTTGACCCTAATTGCAGTAAAAAAAAATGTCCACAGTGTGGCAGAGTTCTGCGGGTTCCATAGCGGCCCAGTGCGTACATTGGAACATGTGGAAAAAGTTGGAAAAATGTTAAACATGGTCGAAAATGGTTAAAATCAACCCAGAAATAGTGCATTGAAAGCCCGCAGAAAGTTTTGGAAAAGATCGGTAAATTTGGGAAAATGTCAAAAATGGTCGAAAATGTTTAAAATCAACCCAGGAATAGTGCATTGAAAGCCCGCAGAAAGTTTTGGAAAAGATCGGTAAATTTGGGAAAATGTCAAAAATGGTCAAAAATGTTTAAAATCAACCCAGGAATAGTGCATTGAAAGCCCGCAGAAAGTTTTGGAAAAGATCGGTAAATTTGGGAAAATGTCAAAAATGGTCGAAAATGTTTAAAATCAACCCAGGAATAGTGCATTGAAAGCCCGCAGAAAGTTTTGGAAAAGATCGGTAAATTTGGGAAAATGTCAAAAATGGTCAAAAATGTTTAAAATCAACCCAGGAATAGTGCATTGAAAGCCCGCAGAAAGTTTTGGAAAAGATCGGTAAATTTGGGAAAATGTCAAAAATGGTCGAAAATGTTTAAAATCAACCCAGGAATAGTGCACCGAAAGCCCGCAGAAAGTTTTGGAAAAGATCGGTAAATTTGGGAAAATGTCAAAAATGGTCGAAAATGTTTAAAATCAACCCAGGAATAGTGCATTGAAAGCCCGCAGAAAGTTTTGGAAAAGATCGGTAAATTTGGGAAAATGTCAAAAATGGTCGAAAATGTTTAAAATCAACCCAGGAATAGTGCATTGAAAGCCCGCAGAAAGTTTTGGAAAAGATCGGTAAATTTGGGAAAATGTCAAAAATGGTCGAAAATGTTTAAAATCAACCCAGGAATAGTGCATTGAAAGCCCGCAGAAAGTTTTGGAAAAGATCGGTAAATTTGGGAAAATGTCAAAAATGGTCGAAAATGTTTAAAATCAACCCAGGAATAGTGCATTGAAAGCCCGCAGAAAGTTTTGGAAAAGATCGGTAAATTTGGGAAAATGTCAAAAATGGTCGAAAATGTTTAAAATCAACACAGGAATAGTGCATTGAAAGCCCGCAGAAAGTTTTGGAAAAGATCGGTAAATTTGGGAAAATGTCAAAAATGGTCGAAAATGTTTAAAATTAACCCAGGAATAGTGCATCGAAAGACCGCAGAAATTTTTTCTGGGTCTACCAGCGCTAGAAATTTTTTCTGGGTCTACCAGCGCTAGAAATTTTTTTTGGGTCTACCAGGGGTAGAATTTTTTTTTTTTTTTTTTTAATTTTTAAAACGTTATTTAGCTCTAGGCGGCGTACAGGGCTCCACAGATGGGTTTGGGTTTGGGTTTGGGTTAGAGTTAGGGGTTGGGTTGGGGTCAACCCAGGCAAAGTGCAGACATGAATATCGGGCACTGGAGGTGATTTTCCTGGGTAAAAGACAGCCATAAACGTCGGCGCGACCAAATACGACGACATACGACCATTCTCAAAAGTGCCCAAAATGCACTAAAATTGGTTTTAAATCAGCACTCATCGATCAAATACAAATATTATATATTTAATACAAATATTTGACCTTTTTAAACATTAAAACCGGGCCCAGGAGGGTGATTTACCCGAAGAAATGACACTTTTGACCCGGCAATTTGACCCTAATTGCAGTAAAAAAAAATGTCCACAGTGTGGCAGAGTTCTGCGGGTTCCATAGCGGCCCAGTGCGTACATTGGAACATGTGGAAAAAGTTGGAAAAATGTTAAACATGGTCGAAAATGGTTAAAATCAACCCAGAAATAGTGCATTGAAAGCCCGCAGAAAGTTTTGGAAAAGATCGGTAAATTTGGGAAAATGTCAAAAATGGTCGAAAATGTTTAAAATCAACCCAGGAATAGTGCATTGAAAGCCCGCAGAAAGTTTTGGAAAAGATCGGTAAATTTGGGAAAATGTCAAAAATGGTCAAAAATGTTTAAAATCAACCCAGGAATAGTGCATTGAAAGCCCGCAGAAAGTTTTGGAAAAGATCGGTAAATTTGGGAAAATGTCAAAAATGGTCGAAAATGTTTAAAATCAACCCAGGAATAGTGCATTGAAAGCCCGCAGAAAGTTTTGGAAAAGATCGGTAAATTTGGGAAAATGTCAAAAATGGTCAAAAATGTTTAAAATCAACCCAGGAATAGTGCATTGAAAGCCCGCAGAAAGTTTTGGAAAAGATCGGTAAATTTGGGAAAATGTCAAAAATGGTCGAAAATGTTTAAAATCAACCCAGGAATAGTGCACCGAAAGCCCGCAGAAAGTTTTGGAAAAGATCGGTAAATTTGGGAAAATGTCAAAAATGGTCGAAAATGTTTAAAATCAACCCAGGAATAGTGCATTGAAAGCCCGCAGAAAGTTTTGGAAAAGATCGGTAAATTTGGGAAAATGTCAAAAATGGTCGAAAATGTTTAAAATCAACCCAGGAATAGTGCATTGAAAGCCCGCAGAAAGTTTTGGAAAAGATCGGTAAATTTGGGAAAATGTCAAAAATGGTCGAAAATGTTTAAAATCAACCCAGGAATAGTGCATTGAAAGCCCGCAGAAAGTTTTGGAAAAGATCGGTAAATTTGGGAAAATGTCAAAAATGGTCAAAAATGTTTAAAATCAACCCAGGAATAGTGCATTGAAAGCCCGCAGAAAGTTTTGGAAAAGATCGGTATATTTGGGAAAATGTCAAAAATGGTCGAAAATGTTTAAAATCAACCCAGGAATAGTGCATTGAAAGCCCGCAGAAAGTTTTGGAAAAGATCGGTAAATTTGGGAAAATGTCAAAAATGGTCAAAAATGTTTAAAATCAACCCAGGAATAGTGCATTGAAAGCCCGCAGAAAGTTTTGGAAAAGATCGGTAAATTTGGGAAAATGTCAAAAATGGTCAAAAATGTTTAAAATCAACCCAGGAATAGTGCATTGAAAGCCCGCAGAAAGTTTTGGAAAAGATCGGTAAATTTGGGAAAATGTCAAAAATGGTCGAAAATGTTTAAAATCAACACAGGAATAGTGCATTGAAAGCCCGCAGAAAGTTTTGGAAAAGATCGGTAAATTTGGGAAAATGTCAAAAATGGTCGAAAATGTTTAAAATTAACCCAGGAATAGTGCATCGAAAGACCGCAGAAATTTTTTCTGGGTCTACCAGCGCTAGAAATTTTTTCTGGGTCTACCAGCGCTAGAAATTTTTTTTGGGTCTACCAGGGGTAGAATTTTTTTTTTTTTTTTTTTAATTTTTAAAACGTTATTTAGCTCTAGGCGGCGTACAGGGCTCCACAGATGGGTTTGGGTTTGGGTTTGGGTTAGAGTTAGGGGTTGGGTTGGGGTCAACCCAGGCAAAGTGCAGACATGAATATCGGGCACTGGAGGTGATTTTCCTGGGTAAAAGACAGCCATAAACGTCGGCGCGACCAAATACGACGACATACGACCATTCTCAAAAGTGCCCAAAATGCACTAAAATTGGTTTTAAATCAGCACTCATCGATCAAATACAAATATTATATATTTAATACAAATATTTGACCTTTTTAAACATTAAAACCGGGCCCAGGAGGGTGATTTACCCGAAGAAATGACACTTTTGACCCGGCAATTTGACCCTAATTGCAGTAAAAAAAAATGTCCACAGTGTGGCAGAGTTCTGCGGGTTCCATAGCGGCCCAGTGCGTACATTGGAACATGTGGAAAAAGTTGGAAAAATGTTAAACATGGTCGAAAATGGTTAAAATCAACCCAGAAATAGTGCATTGAAAGCCCGCAGAAAGTTTTGGAAAAGATCGGTAAATTTGGGAAAATGTCAAAAATGGTCGAAAATGTTTAAAATCAACCCAGGAATAGTGCATTGAAAGCCCGCAGAAAGTTTTGGAAAAGATCGGTAAATTTGGGAAAATGTCAAAAATGGTCAAAAATGTTTAAAATCAACCCAGGAATAGTGCATTGAAAGCCCGCAGAAAGTTTTGGAAAAGATCGGTAAATTTGGGAAAATGTCAAAAATGGTCGAAAATGTTTAAAATCAACCCAGGAATAGTGCATTGAAAGCCCGCAGAAAGTTTTGGAAAAGATCGGTAAATTTGGGAAAATGTCAAAAATGGTCAAAAATGTTTAAAATCAACCCAGGAATAGTGCATTGAAAGCCCGCAGAAAGTTTTGGAAAAGATCGGTAAATTTGGGAAAATGTCAAAAATGGTCGAAAATGTTTAAAATCAACCCAGGAATAGTGCACCGAAAGCCCGCAGAAAGTTTTGGAAAAGATCGGTAAATTTAAATTTAAGCGTTTTTTTTTCTAAGTGTGGAGGGACTTAGAAAAAATCCGCTTAAATTTAAGCGTTTTTTTTTCTAAGTGTGGAGGGACTTAGAAAAAATCCGCTTAAATTTAAGCGTTTTTTTTTCTAAGTGTGGAGGGACTTAGAAAAAATCCGCTTAAATTTAAGCGTTTTTTTTTCTAAGTGTGGAGGGACTTAGAAAAAATCCGCTTAAATTTAAGCGTTTTTTTTCTAAGTGTGGAGGGACTTAGAAAAAATCCGCTTAAATTTAAGCGTTTTTTTTCTAAGTGTGGAGGGACTTAGAAAAAATCCGCTTAAATTTAAGCGTTTTTTTTTCTAAGTGTGGAGGGACTTAGAAAAAATCCGCTTAAATTTAAGCGTTTTTTTTCTAAGTGTGGAGGGACTTAGAAAAATTTCTGGAGCTCAGAAATTCAGCGGGGCATCAGCCGACCCAATCCGCTCACGGTGCACTATTCTCGGATCGACTCGGGGCGAACCCCCGCCGATTTTAAAAGTGCTGAAACTCGAAAAATATACGGAGCTCGACGATGAAACCTGGTATCTGTCGATAATAGTGCATCGAAAGCCCGCAGAAAGTTTTGGAAAAAGATCGGTAAATTTGGGAAAATGTCAAAAATGGTCGAAAATGTTTAAAATCAACCCAGGAATAGTGCACCGAAAGCCCGCAGAAAGTTTTGGAAAAGATCGGTAAATTTGGGAAAATGTCAAAAATGGTCGAAAATGTTTAAAATCAACCCAGGAATAGTGCATTGAAAGCCCGCAGAAAGTTTTGGAAAAGATCGGTAAATTTGGGAAAATGTCAAAAATGGTCGAAAATGTTTAAAATCAACCCAGGAATAGTGCACCGAAAGCCCGCAGAAAGTTTTGGAAAAGATCGGTAAATTTGGGAAAATGTCAAAAATGGTCGAAAATGTTTAAAATCAACCCAGGAATAGTGCATTGAAAGCCCGCAGAAAGTTTTGGAAAAGATCGGTAAATTTGGGAAAATGTCAAAAATGGTCGAAAATGTTTAAAATCAACCCAGGAATAGTGCATTGAAAGCCCGCAGAAAGTTTTGGAAAAGATCGGTAAATTTGGGAAAATGTCAAAAATGGTCGAAAATGTTTAAAATTAACCCAGGAATAGTGCATCGAAAGACCGCAGAAATTTTTTCTGGGTCTACCAGCGCTAGAAATTTTTTTTGGGTCTACCAGGGGTAGAATTTTTTTTTTTTTTTTTTTAATTTTTAAAACGTTATTTAGCTCTAGGCGGCGTACAGGGCTCCACAGATGGGTTTGGGTTTGGGTTTGGGTTAGAGTTAGGGGTTGGGTTGGGGTCAACCCAGGCAAAGTGCAGACATGAATATCGGGCACTGGAGGTGATTTTCCTGGGTAAAAGACAGCCATAAACGTCGGCGCGACCAAATACGACGACATACGACCATTCTCAAAAGTGCCCAAAATGCACTAAAATTGGTTTTAAATCAGCACTCATCGATCAAATACAAATATTATATATTTAATACAAATATTTGACCTTTTTAAACATTAAAACCGGGCCCAGGAGGGTGATTTACCCGAAGAAATGACACTTTTGACCCGGCAATTTGACCCTAATTGCAGTAAAAAAAAATGTCCACAGTGTGGCAGAGTTCTGCGGGTTCCATAGCGGCCCAGTGCGTACATTGGAACATGTGGAAAAAGTTGGAAAAATGTTAAACATGGTCGAAAATGGTTAAAATCAACCCAGAAATAGTGCATTGAAAGCCCGCAGAAAGTTTTGGAAAAGATCGGTAAATTTGGGAAAATGTCAAAAATGGTCGAAAATGTTTAAAATCAACCCAGGAATAGTGCATTGAAAGCCCGCAGAAAGTTTTGGAAAAGATCGGTAAATTTGGGAAAATGTCAAAAATGGTCAAAAATGTTTAAAATCAACCCAGGAATAGTGCATTGAAAGCCCGCAGAAAGTTTTGGAAAAGATCGGTAAATTTGGGAAAATGTCAAAAATGGTCGAAAATGTTTAAAATCAACCCAGGAATAGTGCATTGAAAGCCCGCAGAAAGTTTTGGAAAAGATCGGTAAATTTGGGAAAATGTCAAAAATGGTCAAAAATGTTTAAAATCAACCCAGGAATAGTGCATTGAAAGCCCGCAGAAAGTTTTGGAAAAGATCGGTAAATTTGGGAAAATGTCAAAAATGGTCGAAAATGTTTAAAATCAACCCAGGAATAGTGCACCGAAAGCCCGCAGAAAGTTTTGGAAAAGATCGGTAAATTTAAATTTAAGCGTTTTTTTTCTAAGTGTGGAGGGACTTAGAAAAAATCCGCTTAAATTTAAGCGTTTTTTTTCTAAGTGTGGAGGGACTTAGAAAAAATCCGCTTAAATTTAAGCGTTTTTTTTCTAAGTGTGGAGGGACTTAGAAAAAATCCGCTTAAATTTAAGCGTTTTTTTTCTAAGTGTGGAGGGACTTAGAAAAAATCCGCTTAAATTTAAGCGTTTTTTTTCTAAGTGTGGAGGGAATTAGAAAAAATCCGCTTAAATTTAAGCGTTTTTTTTTTCTAAGTGTGGAGGGACTTAGAAAAAATCCGCTTAAATTTAAGCGTTTTTTTTCTAAGTGTGGAGGGACTTAGAAAAATTTCTGGAGCTCAGAAATTCAGCGGGGCATCAGCCGACCCAATCCGCTCACGGTGCACTATTCTCGGATCGACTCGGGGCGAACCCCCGCCGATTTTAAAAGTGCTGAAACTCGAAAAATATACGGAGCTCGACGATGAAACCTGGTATCTGTCGATAATAGTGCATCGAAAGCCCGCAGAAAGTTTTGGAAAAAGATCGGTAAATTTGGGAAAATGTCAAAAATGGTCGAAAATGTTTAAAATCAACCCAGGAATAGTGCACCGAAAGCCCGCAGAAAGTTTTGGAAAAGATCGGTAAATTTGGGAAAATGTCAAAAATGGTCGAAAATGTTTAAAATCAACCCAGGAATAGTGCATTGAAAGCCCGCAGAAAGTTTTGGAAAAGATCGGTAAATTTGGGAAAATGTCAAAAATGGTCAAAAATGTTTAAAATCAACCCAGGAATAGTGCATTGAAAGCCCGCAGAAAGTTTTGGAAAAGATCGGTAAATTTGGGAAAATGTCAAAAATGGTCGAAAATGTTTAAAATCAACCCAGGAATAGTGCATTGAAAGCCCGCAGAAAGTTTTGGAAAAGATCGGTAAATTTGGGAAAATGTCAAAAATGGTCGAAAATGTTTAAAATTAACCCAGGAATAGTGCATCGAAAGACCGCAGAAATTTTTTCTGGGTCTACCAGCGCTAGAAATTTTTTTTGGTTCTACCAGGGGTAGAATTTTTTTTTTTTTTTTTAATTTTTAAAACGTTATTTAGCTCTAGGCGGCGTACAGGGCTCCACAGATGGGTTTGGGTTTGGGTTTGGGTTAGAGTTAGGGGTTGGGTTGGGGTCAACCCAGGCAAAGTGCAGACATGAATATCGGGCACTGGAGGTGATTTTCCTGGGTAAAAGACAGCCATAAACGTCGGCGCGACCAAATACGACGACATACGACCATTCTCAAAAGTGCCCAAAATGCACTAAAATTGGTTTTAAATCAGCACTCATCGATCAAATACAAATATTATATATTTAATACAAATATTTGACCTTTTTAAACATTAAAACCGGGCCCAGGAGGGTGATTTACCCGAAGAAATGACACTTTTGACCTGGCAATTTGACCCTAATTGCAGTAAAAAAAAATGTCCACAGTGTGGCAGAGTTCTGCGGGTTCCATAGCGGCCCAGTGCGTACATTGGAACATGTGGAAAAAGTTGGAAAAATGTTAAAAATGGTCGAAAATGGTTAAAATCAACCCAGAAATAGTGCATTGAAAGCCCGCAGAAAGTTTTGGAAAAGATCGGTAAATTTGGGAAAATGTCAAAAATGGTCGAAAATGTTTAAAATCAACCCAGGAATAGTGCATTGAAAGCCCGCAGAAAGTTTTGGAAAAGATCGGTAAATTTGGGAAAATGTCAAAAATGGTCAAAAATGTTTAAAATCAACCCAGGAATAGTGCATTGAAAGCCCGCAGAAAGTTTTGGAAAAGATCGGTAAATTTGGGAAAATGTCAAAAATGGTCGAAAATGTTTAAAATCAACCCAGGAATAGTGCATTGAAAGCCCGCAGAAAGTTTTGGAAAAGATCGGTAAATTTGGGAAAATGTCAAAAATGGTCGAAAATGTTTAAAATCAACACAGGAATAGTGCATTGAAAGCCCGCAGAAAGTTTTGGAAAAGATCGGTAAATTTGGGAAAATGTCAAAAATGGTCGAAAATGTTTAAAATTAACCCAGGAATAGTGCATCGAAAGACCGCAGAAATTTTTTCTGGGTCTACCAGCGCTAGAAATTTTTTCTGGGTCTACCAGCGCTAGAAATTTTTTTTGGGTCTACCAGGGGTAGAATTTTTTTTTTTTTTTTTTTAATTTTTAAAACGTTATTTAGCTCTAGGCGGCGTACAGGGCTCCACAGATGGGTTTGGGTTTGGGTTTGGGTTAGAGTTAGGGGTTGGGTTGGGGTCAACCCAGGCAAAGTGCAGACATGAATATCGGGCACTGGAGGTGATTTTCCTGGGTAAAAGACAGCCATAAACGTCGGCGCGACCAAATACGACGACATACGACCATTCTCAAAAGTGCCCAAAATGCACTAAAATTGGTTTTAAATCAGCACTCATCGATCAAATACAAATATTATATATTTAATACAAATATTTGACCTTTTTAAACATTAAAACCGGGCCCAGGAGGGTGATTTACCCGAAGAAATGACACTTTTGACCCGGCAATTTGACCCTAATTGCAGTAAAAAAAAATGTCCACAGTGTGGCAGAGTTCTGCGGGTTCCATAGCGGCCCAGTGCGTACATTGGAACATGTGGAAAAAGTTGGAAAAATGTTAAACATGGTCGAAAATGGTTAAAATCAACCCAGAAATAGTGCATTGAAAGCCCGCAGAAAGTTTTGGAAAAGATCGGTAAATTTGGGAAAATGTCAAAAATGGTCGAAAATGTTTAAAATCAACCCAGGAATAGTGCATTGAAAGCCCGCAGAAAGTTTTGGAAAAGATCGGTAAATTTGGGAAAATGTCAAAAATGGTCAAAAATGTTTAAAATCAACCCAGGAATAGTGCATTGAAGGCCCGCAGAAAGTTTTGGAAAAGATCGGTAAATTTGGGAAAATGTCAAAAATGGTCGAAAATGTTTAAAATCAACCCAGGAATAGTGCATTGAAAGCCCGCAGAAAGTTTTGGAAAAGATCGGTAAATTTGGGAAAATGTCAAAAATGGTCAAAAATGTTTAAAATCAACCCAGGAATAGTGCATTGAAAGCCCGCAGAAAGTTTTGGAAAAGATCGGTAAATTTGGGAAAATGTCAAAAATGGTCGAAAATGTTTAAAATCAACCCAGGAATAGTGCACCGAAAGCCCGCAGAAAGTTTTGGAAAAGATCGGTAAATTTAAATTTAAGCGTTTTTTTTCTAAGTGTGGAGGGACTTAGAAAAAATCCGCTTAAATTTAAGCGTTTTTTTTCTAAGTGTGGAGGGACTTAGAAAAAATCCGCTTAAATTTAAGCGTTTTTTTTCTAAGTGTGGAGGGACTTAGAAAAAATCCGCTTAAATTTAAGCGTTTTTTTTCTAAGTGTGGAGGGACTTAGAAAAAATCCGCTTAAATTTAAGCGTTTTTTTTCTAAGTGTGGAGGGACTTAGAAAAAATCCGCTTAAATTTAAGCGTTTTTTTTCTAAGTGTGGAGGGACTTAGAAAAAATCCGCTTAAATTTAAGCGTTTTTTTTCTAAGTGTGGAGGGACTTAGAAAAATTTCTGGAGCTCAGAAATTCAGCGGGGCATCAGCCGACCCAATCCGCTCACGGTGCACTATTCTCGGATCGACTCGGGGCGAACCCCCGCCGATTTTAAAAGTGCTGAAACTCGAAAAATATACGGAGCTCGACGATGAAACCTGGTATCTGTCGATAATAGTGCATCGAAAGCCCGCAGAAAGTTTTGGAAAAAGATCGGTAAATTTGGGAAAATGTCAAAAATGGTCGAAAATGTTTAAAATCAACCCAGGAATAGTGCACCGAAAGCCCGCAGAAAGTTTTGGAAAAGATCGGTAAATTTGGGAAAATGTCAAAAATGGTCGAAAATGTTTAAAATCAACCCAGGAATAGTGCATTGAAAGCCCGCAGAAAGTTTTGGAAAAGATCGGTAAATTTGGGAAAATGTCAAAAATGGTCGAAAATGTTTAAAATCAACCCAGGAATAGTGCATTGAAAGCCCGCAGAAAGTTTTGGAAAAGATCGGTAAATTTGGGAAAATGTCAAAAATGGTCGAAAATGTTTAAAATTAACCCAGGAATAGTGCATCGAAAGACCGCAGAAATTTTTTCTGGGTCTACCAGCGCTAGAAATTTTTTTTGGGTCTACCAGGGGTAGAATTTTTTTTTTTTTTTTTTTAATTTTTAAAACGTTATTTAGCTCTAGGCGGCGTACAGGGCTCCACAGATGGGTTTGGGTTTGTGTTTGGGTTAGAGTTAGGGGTTGGGTTGGGGTCAACCCAGGCAAAGTGCAGACATGAATATCGGGCACTGGAGGTGATTTTCCTGGGTAAAAGACAGCCATAAACGTCGGCGCGACCAAATACGACGACATACGACCATTCTCAAAAGTGCCCAAAATGCACTAAAATTGGTTTTAAATCAGCACTCATCGATCAAATACAAATATTATATATTTAATACAAATATTTGACCTTTTTAAACATTAAAACCGGGCCCAGGAGGGTGATTTACCCGAAGAAATGACACTTTTGACCCGGCAATTTGACCCTAATTGCAGTAAAAAAAAATGTCCACAGTGTGGCAGAGTTCTGCGGGTTCCATAGCGGCCCAGTGCGTACATTGGAACATGTGGAAAAAGTTGGAAAAATGTTAAACATGGTCGAAAATGGTTAAAATCAACCCAGAAATAGTGCATTGAAAGCCCGCAGAAAGTTTTGGAAAAGATCGGTAAATTTGGGAAAATGTCAAAAATGGTCGAAAATGTTTAAAATCAACCCAGGAATAGTGCATTGAAAGCCCGCAGAAAGTTTTGGAAAAGATCGGTAAATTTGGGAAAATGTCAAAAATGGTCAAAAATGTTTAAAATCAACCCAGGAATAGTGCATTGAAAGCCCGCAGAAAGTTTTGGAAAAGATCGGTAAATTTGGGAAAATGTCAAAAATGGTCGAAAATGTTTAAAATCAACCCAGGAATAGTGCATTGAAAGCCCGCAGAAAGTTTTGGAAAAGATCGGTAAATTTGGGAAAATGTCAAAAATGGTCAAAAATGTTTAAAATCAACCCAGGAATAGTGCATTGAAAGCCCGCAGAAAGTTTTGGAAAAGATCGGTAAATTTGGGAAAATGTCAAAAATGGTCGAAAATGTTTAAAATCAACCCAGGAATAGTGCATTGAAAGCCCGCAGAAAGTTTTGGAAAATATCGGTAAATTTGGGAAAATGTCAAAAATGGTCGAAAATGTTTAAAATCAACCCAGGAATAGTGCATTGAAAGCCCGCAGAAAGTTTTGGAAAAGATCGGTAAATTTGGGAAAATGTCAAAAATGGTCGAAAATGTTTAAAATCAACCCAGGAATAGTGCATTGAAAGCCCGCAGAAAGTTTTGGAAAAGATCGGTAAATTTGGGAAAATGTCAAAAATGGTCAAAAATGTTTAAAATCAACCCAGGAATAGTGCATTGAAAGCCCGCAGAAAGTTTTGGAAAAGATCGGTATATTTGGGAAAATGTCAAAAATGGTCGAAAATGTTTAAAATCAACCCAGGAATAGTGCATTGAAAGCCCGCAGAAAGTTTTGGAAAAGATCGGTAAATTTGGGAAAATGTCAAAAATGGTCAAAAATGTTTAAAATCAACCCAGGAATAGTGCATTGAAAGCCCGCAGAAAGTTTTGGAAAAGATCGGTAAATTTGGGAAAATGTCAAAAATGGTCGAAAATGTTTAAAATCAACCCAGGAATAGTGCATTGAAAGCCCGCAGAAAGTTTTGGAAAAGATCGGTAAATTTGGGAAAATGTCAAAAATGGTCGAAAATGTTTAAAATCAACCCAGGAATAGTGCATTGAAAGCCCGCAGAAAGTTTTGGAAAAGATCGGTAAATTTGGGAAAATGTCAAAAATGGTCGAAAATGTTTAAAATCAACCCAGGAATAGTGCATTGAAAGCCCGCAGAAAGTTTTGGAAAAGATCGGTAAATTTGGGAAAATGTCAAAAATGGTCAAAAATGTTTAAAATCAACCCAGGAATAGTGCATTGAAGGCCCGCAGAAAGTTTTGGAAAAGATCGGTAAATTTGGGAAAATGTCAAAAATGGTCGAAAATGTTTAAAATCAACCCAGGAATAGTGCATTGAAAGCCCGCAGAAAGTTTTGGAAAAGATCGGTAAATTTGGGAAAATGTCAAAAATGGTCAAAAATGTTTAAAATCAACCCAGGAATAGTGCATTGAAAGCCCGCAGAAAGTTTTGGAAAAGATCGGTAAATTTGGGAAAATGTCAAAAATGGTCGAAAATGTTTAAAATCAACCCAGGAATAGTGCACCGAAAGCCCGCAGAAAGTTTTGGAAAAGATCGGTAAATTTAAATTTAAGCGTTTTTTTTCTAAGTGTGGAGGGACTTAGAAAAAATCCGCTTAAATTTAAGCGTTTTTTTTCTAAGTGTGGAGGGACTTAGAAAAAATCCGCTTAAATTTAAGCGTTTTTTTTCTAAGTGTGGAGGGACTTAGAAAAAATCCGCTTAAATTTAAGCGTTTTTTTTCTAAGTGTGGAGGGACTTAGAAAAAATCCGCTTAAATTTAAGCGTTTTTTTTCTAAGTGTGGAGGGACTTAGAAAAAATCCGCTTAAATTTAAGCGTTTTTTTTCTAAGTGTGGAGGGACTTAGAAAAAATCCGCTTAAATTTAAGCGTTTTTTTTCTAAGTGTGGAGGGACTTAGAAAAATTTCTGGAGCTCAGAAATTCAGCGGGGCATCAGCCGACCCAATCCGCTCACGGTGCACTATTCTCGGATCGACTCGGGGCGAACCCCCGCCGATTTTAAAAGTGCTGAAACTCGAAAAATATACGGAGCTCGACGATGAAACCTGGTATCTGTCGATAATAGTGCATCGAAAGCCCGCAGAAAGTTTTGGAAAAAGATCGGTAAATTTGGGAAAATGTCAAAAATGGTCGAAAATGTTTAAAATCAACCCAGGAATAGTGCACCGAAAGCCCGCAGAAAGTTTTGGAAAAGATCGGTAAATTTGGGAAAATGTCAAAAATGGTCGAAAATGTTTAAAATCAACCCAGGAATAGTGCATTGAAAGCCCGCAGAAAGTTTTGGAAAAGATCGGTAAATTTGGGAAAATGTCAAAAATGGTCGAAAATGTTTAAAATCAACCCAGGAATAGTGCATTGAAAGCCCGCAGAAAGTTTTGGAAAAGATCGGTAAATTTGGGAAAATGTCAAAAATGGTCGAAAATGTTTAAAATTAACCCAGGAATAGTGCATCGAAAGACCGCAGAAATTTTTTCTGGGTCTACCAGCGCTAGAAATTTTTTTTGGGTCTACCAGGGGTAGAATTTTTTTTTTTTTTTTTTTAATTTTTAAAACGTTATTTAGCTCTAGGCGGCGTACAGGGCTCCACAGATGGGTTTGGGTTTGGGTTTGGGTTAGAGTTAGGGGTTGGGTTGGGGTCAACCCAGGCAAAGTGCAGACATGAATATCGGGCACTGGAGGTGATTTTCCTGGGTAAAAGACAGCCATAAACGTCGGCGCGACCAAATACGACGACATACGACCATTCTCAAAAGTGCCCAAAATGCACTAAAATTGGTTTTAAATCAGCACTCATCGATCAAATACAAATATTATATATTTAATACAAATATTTGACCTTTTTAAACATTAAAACCGGGCCCAGGAGGGTGATTTACCCGAAGAAATGACACTTTTGACCCGGCAATTTGACCCTAATTGCAGTAAAAAAAAATGTCCACAGTGTGGCAGAGTTCTGCGGGTTCCATAGCGGCCCAGTGCGTACATTGGAACATGTGGAAAAAGTTGGAAAAATGTTAAACATGGTCGAAAATGGTTAAAATCAACCCAGAAATAGTGCATTGAAAGCCCGCAGAAAGTTTTGGAAAAGATCGGTAAATTTGGGAAAATGTCAAAAATGGTCGAAAATGTTTAAAATCAACCCAGGAATAGTGAATTGAAAGCCCGCAGAAAGTTTTGGAAAAGATCGGTAAATTTGGGAAAATGTCAAAAATGGTCAAAAATGTTTAAAATCAACCCAGGAATAGTGCATTGAAAGCCCGCAGAAAGTTTTGGAAAAGATCGGTAAATTTGGGAAAATGTCAAAAATGGTCGAAAATGTTTAAAATCAACCCAGGAATAGTGCATTGAAAGCCCGCAGAAAGTTTTGGAAAAGATCGGTAAATTTGGGAAAATGTCAAAAATGGTCAAAAATGTTTAAAATCAACCCAGGAATAGTGCATTGAAAGCCCGCAGAAAGTTTTGGAAAAGATCGGTAAATTTGGGAAAATGTCAAAAATGGTCGAAAATGTTTAAAATCAACCCAGGAATAGTGCATTGAAAGCCCGCAGAAAGTTTTGGAAAATATCGGTAAATTTGGGAAAATGTCAAAAATGGTCGAAAATGTTTAAAATCAACCCAGGAATAGTGCATTGAAAGCCCGCAGAAAGTTTTGGAAAAGATCGGTAAATTTGGGAAAATGTCAAAAATGGTCAAAAATGTTTAAAATCAACCCAGGAATAGTGCATTGAAAGCCCGCAGAAAGTTTTGGAAAAGATCGGTATATTTGGGAAAATGTCAAAAATGGTCGAAAATGTTTAAAATCAACCCAGGAATAGTGCATTGAAAGCCCGCAGAAAGTTTTGGAAAAGATCGGTAAATTTGGGAAAATGTCAAAAATGGTCAAAAATGTTTAAAATCAACCCAGGAATAGTGCATTGAAAGCCCGCAGAAAGTTTTGGAAAAGATCGGTAAATTTGGGAAAATGTCAAAAATGGTCGAAAATGTTTAAAATCAACCCAGGAATAGTGCATTGAAAGCCCGCAGAAAGTTTTGGAAAAGATCGGTAAATTTGGGAAAATGTCAAAAATGGTCGAAAATGTTTAAAATCAACCCAGGAATAGTGCATTGAAAGCCCGCAGAAAGTTTTGGAAAAGATCGGTAAATTTGGGAAAATGTCAAAAATGGTCGAAAATGTTTAAAATCAACCCAGGAATAGTGCATTGAAAGCCCGCAGAAAGTTTTGGAAAAGATCGGTAAATTTGGGAAAATGTCAAAAATGGTCGAAAATGTTTAAAATCAACCCAGGAATAGTGCATTGAAAGCCCGCAGAAAGTTTTGGAAAATATCGGTAAATTTGGGAAAATGTCAAAAATGGTCGAAAATGTTTAAAATCAACCCAGGAATAGTGCATTGAAAGCCCGCAGAAAGTTTTGGAAAAGATCGGTAAATTTGGGAAAATGTCAAAAATGGTCAAAAATGTTTAAAATCAACCCAGGAATAGTGCATTGAAAGCCCGCAGAAAGTTTTGGAAAAGATCGGTAAATTTGGGAAAATGTCAAAAATGGTCGAAAATGTTTAAAATCAACCCAGGAATAGTGCATTGAAAGCCCGCAGAAAGTTTTGGAAAAGATCGGTAAATTTGGGAAAATGTCAAAAATGGTCAAAAATGTTTAAAATCAACCCAGGAATAGTGCATTGAAAGCCCGCAGAAAGTTTTGGAAAAGATCGGTAAATTTGGGAAAATGTCAAAAATGGTCGAAAATGTTTAAAATCAACCCAGGAATAGTGCATTGAAAGCCCGCAGAAAGTTTTGGAAAAGATCGGTAAATTTGGGAAAATGTCAAAAATGGTCGAAAATGTTTAAAATCAACCCAGGAATAGTGCATTGAAAGCCCGCAGAAATTTTTTCTGGGTCTACCAGCGCTAGAAATTTTTTTTGGGTCTACCAGGGGTAGAATTTTTTTTTTTTTTTTTTTTAATTTTTAAAACGTTATTTAGCTCTAGGCGGCGTACAGGGCTCCACAGATGGGTTTGGGTTTGGGTTTGGGTTAGAGTTAGGGGTTGGGTTGGGGTCAACCCAGGCAAAGTGCAGACATGAATATCGGGCACTGGAGGTGATTTTCCTGGGTAAAAGACAGCCATAAACGTCGGCGCGACCAAATACGACGACATACGACCATTCTCAAAAGTGCCCAAAATGCACTAAAATTGGTTTTAAATCAGCACTCATCGATCAAATACAAATATTATATATTTAATACAAATATTTGACCTTTTTAAACATTAAAACCGGGCCCAGGAGGGTGATTTACCCGAAGAAATGACACTTTTGACCCGGCAATTTGACCCTAATTGCAGTAAAAAAAAATGTCCACAGTGTGGCAGAGTTCTGCGGGTTCCATAGCGGCCCAGTGCGTACATTGGAACATGTGGAAAAAGTTGGAAAAATGTTAAACATGGTCGAAAATGGTTAAAATCAACCCAGAAATAGTGCATTGAAAGCCCGCAGAAAGTTTTGGAAAAGATCGGTAAATTTGGGAAAATGTCAAAAATGGTCGAAAATGTTTAAAATCAACCCAGGAATAGTGCATTGAAAGCCCGCAGAAAGTTTTGGAAAAGATCGGTAAATTTGGGAAAATGTCAAAAATGGTCAAAAATGTTTAAAATCAACCCAGGAATAGTGCATTGAAAGCCCGCAGAAAGTTTTGGAAAAGATCGGTAAATTTGGGAAAATGTCAAAAATGGTCGAAAATGTTTAAAATCAACCCAGGAATAGTGCATTGAAAGCCCGCAGAAAGTTTTGGAAAATATCGGTAAATTTGGGAAAATGTCAAAAATGGTCGAAAATGTTTAAAATCAACCCAGGAATAGTGCATTGAAAGCCCGCAGAAAGTTTTGGAAAAGATCGGTAAATTTGGGAAAATGTCAAAAATGGTCGAAAATGTTTAAAATCAACCCAGGAATAGTGCATTGAAAGCCCGCAGAAAGTTTTGGAAAAGATCGGTAAATTTGGGAAAATGTCAAAAATGGTCGAAAATGTTTAAAATCAACCCAGGAATAGTGCATTGAAAGCCCGCAGAAAGTTTTGGAAAAGATCGGTAAATTTGGGAAAATGTCAAAAATGGTCGAAAATGTTTAAAATCAACCCAGGAATAGTGCATTGAAAGCCCGCAGAAAGTTTTGGAAAAGATCGGTAAATTTGGGAAAATGTCAAAAATGGTCAAAAATGTTTAAAATCAACCCAGGAATAGTGCATTGAAAGCCCGCAGAAAGTTTTGGAAAAGATCGGTAAATTTGGGAAAATGTCAAAAATGGTCAAAAATGTTTAAAATCAACCCAGGAATAGTGCATTGAAAGCCCGCAGAAAGTTTTGGAAAAGATCGGTAAATTTGGGAAAATGTCAAAAATGGTCGAAAATGTTTAAAATCAACCCAGGAATAGTGCATTGAAAGCCCGCAGAAAGTTTTGGAAAAGATCGGTAAATTTGGGAAAATGTCAAAAATGGTCAAAAATGTTTAAAATCAACCCAGGAATAGTGCATTGAAAGCCCGCAGAAAGTTTTGGAAAAGATCGGTAAATTTGGGAAAATGTCAAAAATGGTCGAAAATGTTTAAAATCAACCCAGGAATAGTGCATTGAAAGCCCGCAGAAAGTTTTGGAAAAGATCGGTAAATTTGGGAAAATGTCAAAAATGGTCGAAAATGTTTAAAATTAACCCAGGAATAGTGCATCGAAAGACCGCAGAAATTTTTTCTGGGTCTACCAGCGCTAGAATTTTTTTTTGGGTCTACCAGGGGTAGAAATTTTTTTTTTTTTTTTTTAATTTTTAAAACGTTATTTAGCTCTAGGCGGCGTACAGGGCTCCACAGATGGGTTTGGGTTTGGGTTTGGGTTAGAGTTAGGGGTTGGGTTGGGGTCAACCCAGGCAAAGTGCAGACATGAATATCGGGCACTGGAGGTGATTTTCCTGGGTAAAAGACAGCCATAAACGTCGGCGCGACCAAATACGACGACATACGACCATTCTCAAAAGTGCCCAAAATGCACTAAAATTGGTTTTAAATCAGCACTCATCGATCAAATACAAATATTATATATTTAATACAAATATTTGACCTTTTTAAACATTAAAACCGGGCCCAGGAGGGTGATTTACCCGAAGAAATGACACTTTTGACCTGGCAATTTGACCCTAATTGCAGTAAAAAAAAATGTCCACAGTGTGGCAGAGTTCTGCGGGTTCCATAGCGGCCCAGTGCGTACATTGGAACATGTGGAAAAAGTTGGAAAAATGTTAAAAATGGTCGAAAATGTTTAAAATCAACCCAGGAATAGTGCATTGAAAGCCCGCAGAAAGTTTTGGAAAAGATCGGTAAATTTGGGAAAATGTCAAAAATGGTCGAAAATGTTTAAAATCAACCCAGGAATAGTGCATTGAAAGCCCGCAGAAAGTTTTGGAAAAGATCGGTAAATTTGGGAAAATGTCAAAAATGGTCGAAAATGTTTAAAATTAACCCAGGAATAGTGCATCGAAAGACCGCAGAAATTTTTTCTGGGTCTACCAGCGCTAGAAATTTTTTTTGGGTCTACCAGGGGTAGAATTTTTTTTTTTTTTTTTTTATTCTCAAAAGTGCCCAAAATGCACTAAAATTGGTTTTAAATCAGCACTCATCGATCAAATACAAATATTATATATTTAATACAAATATTTGACCTTTTTAAACATTAAAACCGGGCCCAGGAGGGTGATTTACCCGAAGAAATGACACTTTTGACCCGGCAATTTGACCCTAATTGCAGTAAAAAAAAATGTCCACAGTGTGGCAGAGTTCTGCGGGTTCCATAGCGGCCCAGTGTGTACATTGGAACATGTGGAAAAAGTTGGAAAAATGTTAAAAATGGTCGAAAATGGTTAAAATCAACCCAGAAATAGTGCATTGAAAGCCCGCAGAAAGTTTTGGAAAAGATCGGTAAATTTGGGAAAATGTCAAAAATGGTCGAAAATGTTTAAAATCAACCCAGGAATAGTGCATTGAAAGCCCGCAGAAAGTTTTGGAAAAGATCGGTAAATTTGGGAAAATGTCAAAAATGGTCGAAAATGTTTAAAATCAACCCAGGAATAGTGCATTGAAAGCCCGCAGAAAGTTTTGGAAAAGATCGGTAAATTTGGGAAAATGTCAAAAATGGTCAAAAATGTTTAAAATCAACCCAGGAATAGTGCATTGAAAGCCCGCAGAAAGTTTTGGAAAAGATCGGTAAATTTGGGAAAATGTCAAAAATGGTCGAAAATGTTTAAAATCAACCCAGGAATAGTGCATTGAAAGCCCGCAGAAAGTTTTGGAAAAGATCGGTAAATTTGGGAAAATGTCAAAAATGGTCGAAAATGTTTAAAATCAACCCAGGAATAGTGCATTGAAAGCCCGCAGAAAGTTTTGGAAAAGATCGGTAAATTTGGGAAAATGTCAAAAATGGTCAAAAATGTTTAAAATCAACCCAGGAATAGTGCATTGAAAGCCCGCAGAAAGTTTTGGAAAAGATCGGTAAATTTGGGAAAATGTCAAAAATGGTCGAAAATGTTTAAAATCAACCCAGGAATAGTGCATTGAAAGCCCGCAGAAAGTTTTGGAAAAGATCGGTAAATTTGGGAAAATGTCAAAAATGGTCGAAAATGTTTAAAATCAACCCAGGAATAGTGCATTGAAAGCCCGCAGAAAGTTTTGGAAAAGATCGGTATATTTGGGAAAATGTCAAAAATGGTCGAAAATGTTTAAAATCAACCCAGGAATAGTGCATTGAAAGCCCGCAGAAAGTTTTGGAAAAGATCGGTAAATTTGGGAAAATGTCAAAAATGGTCAAAAATGTTTAAAATCAACCCAGGAATAGTGCATTGAAAGCCCGCAGAAAGTTTTGGAAAAGATCGGTAAATTTGGGAAAATGTCAAAAATGGTCAAAAATGTTTAAAATCAACCCAGGAATAGTGCATTGAAAGCCCGCAGAAAGTTTTGGAAAAGATCGGTAAATTTGGGAAAATGTCAAAAAATGGTCGAAAATGTTTAAAATCAACCCAGGAATAGTGCATTGAAAGCCCGCAGAAAGTTTTGGAAAAGATCGGTAAATTTGGGAAAATGTCAAAAATGGTCGAAAATGTTTAAAATTAACCCAGGAATAGTGCATCGAAAGACCGCAGAAATTTTTTCTGGGTCTACCAGCGCTAGAAATTTTTTTTGGGTCTACCAGGGGTAGAATTTTTTTTTTTTTTTTTTTTAATTTTTAAAACGTTATTTAGCTCTAGGCGGCGTACAGGGCTCCACAGATGGGTTTGGGTTTGGGTTTGGGTTAGAGTTAGGGGTTGGGTTGGGGTCAACCCAGGCAAAGTGCAGACATGAATATCGGGCACTGGAGGTGATTTTCCTGGGTAAAAGACAGCCATAAACGTCGGCGCGACCAAATACGACGACATACGACCATTCTCAAAAGTGCCCAAAATGCACTAAAATTGGTTTTAAATCAGCACTCATCGATCAAATACAAATATTATATATTTAATACAAATATTTGACCTTTTTAAACATTAAAACCGGGCCCAGGAGGGTGATTTACCCGAAGAAATGACACTTTTGACCTGGCAATTTGACCCTAATTGCAGTAAAAAAAAATGTCCACAGTGTGGCAGAGTTCTGCGGGTTCCATAGCGGCCCAGTGCGTACATTGGAACATGTGGAAAAAGTTGGAAAAATGTTAAAAATGGTCGAAAATGTTTAAAATCAACCCAGGAATAGTGCATTGAAAGCCCGCAGAAAGTTTTGGAAAAGATCGGTAAATTTGGGAAAATGTCAAAAATGGTCGAAAATGTTTAAAATCAACCCAGGAATAGTGCATTGAAAGCCCGCAGAAAGTTTTGGAAAAGATCGGTAAATTTGGGAAAATGTCAAAAATGGTCGAAAATGTTTAAAATTAACCCAGGAATAGTGCATCGAAAGACCGCAGAAATTTTTTCTGGGTCTACCAGCGCTAGAAATTTTTTTTGGGTCTACCAGGGGTAGAATTTTTTTTTTTTTTTTTTTATTCTCAAAAGTGCCCAAAATGCACTAAAATTGGTTTTAAATCAGCACTCATCGATCAAATACAAATATTATATATTTAATACAAATATTTGACCTTTTTAAACATTAAAACCGGGCCCAGGAGGGTGATTTACCCGAAGAAATGACACTTTTGACCCGGCAATTTGACCCTAATTGCAGTAAAAAAAAATGTCCACAGTGTGGCAGAGTTCTGCGGGTTCCATAGCGGCCCAGTGTGTACATTGGAACATGTGGAAAAAGTTGGAAAAATGTTAAAAATGGTCGAAAATGGTTAAAATCAACCCAGAAATAGTGCATTGAAAGCCCGCAGAAAGTTTTGGAAAAGATCGGTAAATTTGGGAAAATGTCAAAAATGGTCGAAAATGTTTAAAATCAACCCAGGAATAGTGCATTGAAAGCCCGCAGAAAGTTTTGGAAAAGATCGGTAAATTTGGGAAAATGTCAAAAATGGTCGAAAATGTTTAAAATCAACCCAGGAATAGTGCATTGAAAGCCCGCAGAAAGTTTTGGAAAAGATCGGTAAATTTGGGAAAATGTCAAAAATGGTCAAAAATGTTTAAAATCAACCCAGGAATAGTGCATTGAAAGCCCGCAGAAAGTTTTGGAAAAGATCGGTAAATTTGGGAAAATGTCAAAAATGGTCGAAAATGTTTAAAATCAACCCAGGAATAGTGCATTGAAAGCCCGCAGAAAGTTTTGGAAAAGATCGGTAAATTTGGGAAAATGTCAAAAATGGTCGAAAATGTTTAAAATCAACCCAGGAATAGTGCATTGAAAGCCCGCAGAAAGTTTTGGAAAAGATCGGTAAATTTGGGAAAATGTCAAAAATGGTCAAAAATGTTTAAAATCAACCCAGGAATAGTGCATTGAAAGCCCGCAGAAAGTTTTGGAAAAGATCGGTAAATTTGGGAAAATGTCAAAAATGGTCGAAAATGTTTAAAATCAACCCAGGAATAGTGCATTGAAAGCCCGCAGAAAGTTTTGGAAAAGATCGGTAAATTTGGGAAAATGTCAAAAATGGTCGAAAATGTTTAAAATCAACCCAGGAATAGTGCATTGAAAGCCCGCAGAAAGTTTTGGAAAAGATCGGTATATTTGGGAAAATGTCAAAAATGGTCGAAAATGTTTAAAATCAACCCAGGAATAGTGCATTGAAAGCCCGCAGAAAGTTTTGGAAAAGATCGGTAAATTTGGGAAAATGTCAAAAATGGTCAAAAATGTTTAAAATCAACCCAGGAATAGTGCATTGAAAGCCCGCAGAAAGTTTTGGAAAAGATCGGTAAATTTGGGAAAATGTCAAAAATGGTCAAAAATGTTTAAAATCAACCCAGGAATAGTGCATTGAAAGCCCGCAGAAAGTTTTGGAAAAGATCGGTAAATTTGGGAAAATGTCAAAAAATGGTCGAAAATGTTTAAAATCAACCCAGGAATAGTGCATTGAAAGCCCGCAGAAAGTTTTGGAAAAGATCGGTAAATTTGGGAAAATGTCAAAAATGGTCGAAAATGTTTAAAATTAACCCAGGAATAGTGCATCGAAAGACCGCAGAAATTTTTTCTGGGTCTACCAGCGCTAGAAATTTTTTTTGGGTCTACCAGGGGTAGAATTTTTTTTTTTTTTTTTTTTAATTTTTAAAACGTTATTTAGCTCTAGGCGGCGTACAGGGCTCCACAGATGGGTTTGGGTTTGGGTTTGGGTTAGAGTTAGGGGTTGGGTTGGGGTCAACCCAGGCAAAGTGCAGACATGAATATCGGGCACTGGAGGTGATTTTCCTGGGTAAAAGACAGCCATAAACGTCGGCGCGACCAAATACGACGACATACGACCATTCTCAAAAGTGCCCAAAATGCACTAAAATTGGTTTTAAATCAGCACTCATCGATCAAATACAAATATTATATATTTAATACAAATATTTGACCTTTTTAAACATTAAAACCGGGCCCAGGAGGGTGATTTACCCGAAGAAATGACACTTTTGACCTGGCAATTTGACCCTAATTGCAGTAAAAAAAAATGTCCACAGTGTGGCAGAGTTCTGCGGGTTCCATAGCGGCCCAGTGCGTACATTGGAACATGTGGAAAAAGTTGGAAAAATGTTAAACATGGTCGAAAATGGTTAAAATCAACCCAGAAATAGTGCATTGAAAGCCCGCAGAAAGTTTTGGAAAAGATCGGTAAATTTGGGAAAATGTCAAAAATGGTCGAAAATGTTTAAAATCAACCCAGGAATAGTGCATTGAAAGCCCGCAGAAAGTTTTGGAAAAGATCGGTAAATTTGGGAAAATGTCAAAAATGGTCAAAAATGTTTAAAATCAACCCAGGAATAGTGCATTGAAAGCCCGCAGAAAGTTTTGGAAAAGATGGGTAAATTTGGGAAAATGTCAAAAATGGTCGAAAATGTTTAAAATCAACCCAGGAATAGTGCATTGAAAGCCCGCAGAAAGTTTTGGAAAAGATCGGTAAATTTGGGAAAATGTCAAAAATGGTCGAAAATGTTTAAAATCAACCCAGGAATAGTGCATTGAAAGCCCGCAGAAAGTTTTGGAAAAGATCGGTAAATTTGGGAAAATGTCAAAAATGGTCGAAAATGTTTAAAATCAACCCAGGAATAGTGCATTGAAAGCCCGCAGAAAGTTTTGGAAAAGATCGGTAAATTTGGGAAAATGTCAAAAATGGTCGAAAATGTTTAAAATTAACCCAGGAATAGTGCATCGAAAGACCGCAGAAATTTTTTCTGGGTCTACCAGCGCTAGAAATTTTTTTTGGGTCTACCAGGGGTAGAATTTTTTTTTTTTTTTTTTTTAATTTTTAAAACGTTATTTAGCTCTAGGCGGCGTACAGGGCTCCACAGATGGGTTTGGGTTTGGGTTTGGGTTAGAGTTAGGGGTTGGGTTGGGGTCAACCCAGGCAAAGTGCAGACATGAATATCGGGCACTGGAGGTGATTTTCCTGGGTAAAAGACAGCCATAAACGTCGGCGCGACCAAATACGACGACATACGACCATTCTCAAAAGTGCCCAAAATGCACTAAAATTGGTTTTAAATCAGCACTCATCGATCAAATACAAATATTATATATTTAATACAAATATTTGACCTTTTTAAACATTAAAACCGGGCCCAGGAGGGTGATTTACCCGAAGAAATGCCACTTTTGACCTGGCAATTTGACCCTAATTGCAGTAAAAAAAAATGTCCACAGTGTGGCAGAGTTCTGCGGGTTCCATAGCGGCCCAGTGCGTACATTGGAACATGTGGAAAAAGTTGGAAAAATGTTAAAAATGGTCGAAAATGGTTAAAATCAACCCAGAAATAGTGCATTGAAAGCCCGCAGAAAGTTTTGGAAAAGATCGGTAAATTTGGGAAAATGTCAAAAATGGTCGAAAATGTTTAAAATCAACCCAGGAATAGTGCATTGAAAGCCCGCAGAAAGTTTTGGAAAAGATCGGTAAATTTGGGAAAATGTCAAAAATGGTCGAAAATGTTTAAAATCAACCCAGGAATAGTGCATTGAAAGCCCGCAGAAAGTTTTGGAAAAGATCGGTAAATTTGGGAAAATGTCAAAAATGGTCGAAAATGTTTAAAATCAACCCAGGAATAGTGCATTGAAAGCCCGCAGAAAGTTTTGGAAAATATCGGTAAATTTGGGAAAATGTCAAAAATGGTCGAAAATGTTTAAAATCAACCCAGGAATAGTGCATTGAAAGCCCGCAGAAAGTTTTGGAAAAGATCGGTAAATTTGGGAAAATGTCAAAAATGGTCGAAAATGTTTAAAATCAACCCAGGAATAGTGCATTGAAAGCCCGCAGAAAGTTTTGGAAAAGATCGGTAAATTTGGGAAAATGTCAAAAATGGTCAAAAATGTTTAAAATCAACCCAGGAATAGTGCATTGAAAGCCCGCAGAAAGTTTTGGAAAAGATCGGTATATTTGGGAAAATGTCAAAAATGGTCGAAAATGTTTAAAATCAACCCAGGAATAGTGCATTGAAAGCCCGCAGAAAGTTTTGGAAAAGATCGGTAAATTTGGGAAAATGTCAAAAATGGTCAAAAATGTTTAAAATCAACCCAGGAATAGTGCATTGAAAGCCCGCAGAAAGTTTTGGAAAAGATCGGTAAATTTGGGAAAATGTCAAAAATGGTCGAAAATGTTTAAAATCAACCCAGGAATAGTGCATTGAAAGCCCGCAGAAAGTTTTGGAAAAGATCGGTAAATTTGGGAAAATGTCAAAAATGGTCAAAAATGTTTAAAATCAACCCAGGAATAGTGCATTGAAAGCCCGCAGAAAGTTTTGGAAAAGATCGGTAAATTTGGGAAAATGTCAAAAATGGTCGAAAATGTTTAAAATCAACCCAGGAATAGTGCATTGAAAGCCCGCAGAAAGTTTTGGAAAAGATCGGTAAATTTGGGAAAATGTCAAAAATGGTCGAAAATGTTTAAAATCAACCCAGGAATAGTGCATTGAAAGCCCGCAGAAAGTTTTGGAAAAGATCGGTAAATTTGGGAAAATGTCAAAAATGGTCGAAAATGTTTAAAATCAACCCAGGAATAGTGCATTGAAAGCCCGCAGAAAGTTTTGGAAAAGATCGGTAAATTTGGGAAAATGTCAAAAATGGTCGAAAATGTTTAAAATTAACCCAGGAATAGTGCATCGAAAGACCGCAGAAATTTTTTCTGGGTCTACCAGCGCTAGAAATTTTTTTTGGGTCTACCAGGGGTAGAATTTTTTTTTTTTTTTTTTTTAATTTTTAAAACGTTATTTAGCTCTAGGCGGCGTACAGGGCTCCACAGATGGGTTTGGGTTTGGGTTTGGGTTAGAGTTAGGGGTTGGGTTGGGGTCAACCCAGGCAAAGTGCAGACATGAATATCGGGCACTGGAGGTGATTTTCCTGGGTAAAAGACAGCCATAAACGTCGGCGCGACCAAATACGACGACATACGACCATTCTCAAAAGTGCCCAAAATGCACTAAAATTGGTTTTAAATCAGCACTCATCGATCAAATACAAATATTATATATTTAATACAAATATTTGACCTTTTTAAACATTAAAACCGGGCCCAGGAGGGTGATTTACCCGAAGAAATGCCACTTTTGACCTGGCAATTTGACCCTAATTGCAGTAAAAAAAAATGTCCACAGTGTGGCAGAGTTCTGCGGGTTCCATAGCGGCCCAGTGCGTACATTGGAACATGTGGAAAAAGTTGGAAAAATGTTAAAAATGGTCGAAAATGGTTAAAATCAACCCAGAAATAGTGCATTGAAAGCCCGCAGAAAGTTTTGGAAAAGATCGGTAAATTTGGGAAAATGTCAAAAATGGTCGAAAATGTTTAAAATCAACCCAGGAATAGTGCATTGAAAGCCCGCAGAAAGTTTTGGAAAAGATCGGTAAATTTGGGAAAATGTCAAAAATGGTCGAAAATGTTTAAAATCAACCCAGGAATAGTGCATTGAAAGCCCGCAGAAAGTTTTGGAAAAGATCGGTAAATTTGGGAAAATGTCAAAAATGGTCGAAAATGTTTAAAATCAACCCAGGAATAGTGCATTGAAAGCCCGCAGAAAGTTTTGGAAAATATCGGTAAATTTGGGAAAATGTCAAAAATGGTCGAAAATGTTTAAAATCAACCCAGGAATAGTGCATTGAAAGCCCGCAGAAAGTTTTGGAAAAGATCGGTAAATTTGGGAAAATGTCAAAAATGGTCGAAAATGTTTAAAATCAACCCAGGAATAGTGCATTGAAAGCCCGCAGAAAGTTTTGGAAAAGATCGGTAAATTTGGGAAAATGTCAAAAATGGTCAAAAATGTTTAAAATCAACCCAGGAATAGTGCATTGAAAGCCCGCAGAAAGTTTTGGAAAAGATCGGTATATTTGGGAAAATGTCAAAAATGGTCGAAAATGTTTAAAATCAACCCAGGAATAGTGCATTGAAAGCCCGCAGAAAGTTTTGGAAAAGATCGGTAAATTTGGGAAAATGTCAAAAATGGTCAAAAATGTTTAAAATCAACCCAGGAATAGTGCATTGAAAGCCCGCAGAAAGTTTTGGAAAAGATCGGTAAATTTGGGAAAATGTCAAAAATGGTCGAAAATGTTTAAAATCAACCCAGGAATAGTGCATTGAAAGCCCGCAGAAAGTTTTGGAAAAGATCGGTAAATTTGGGAAAATGTCAAAAATGGTCGAAAATGTTTAAAATCAACCCAGGAATAGTGCATTGAAAGCCCGCAGAAAGTTTTGGAAAAGATCGGTAAATTTGGGAAAATGTCAAAAATGGTCGAAAATGTTTAAAATCAACCCAGGAATAGTGCATTGAAAGCCCGCAGAAAGTTTTGGAAAAGATCGGTAAATTTGGGAAAATGTCAAAAATGGTCGAAAATGTTTAAAATCAACCCAGGAATAGTGCATTGAAAGCCCGCAGAAAGTTTTGGAAAAGATCGGTAAATTTGGGAAAATGTCAAAAATGGTCGAAAATGTTTAAAATCAACCCAGGAATAGTGCATTGAAAGCCCGCAGAAAGTTTTGGAAAAGATCGGTAAATTTGGGAAAATGTCAAAAATGGTCGAAAATGTTTAAAATCAACCCAGGAATAGTGCATTGAAAGCCCGCAGAAAGTTTTGGAAAAGATCGGTAAATTTGGGAAAATGTCAAAAATGGTCAAAAATGTTTAAAATCAACCCAGGAATAGTGCATTGAAAGCCCGCAGAAAGTTTTGGAAAAGATCGGTAAATTTGGGAAAATGTCAAAAATGGTCGAAAATGTTTAAAATCAACCCAGGAATAGTGCATTGAAAGCCCGCAGAAAGTTTTGGAAAAGATCGGTAAATTTGGGAAAATGTCAAAAATGGTCAAAAATGTTTAAAATCAACCCAGGAATAGTGCATTGAAAGCCCGCAGAAAGTTTTGGAAAAGATCGGTAAATTTGGGAAAATGTCAAAAATGGTCGAAAATGTTTAAAATCAACCCAGGAATAGTGCATTGAAAGCCCGCAGAAAGTTTTGGAAAAGATCGGTAAATTTGGGAAAATGTCAAAAATGGTCAAAAATGTTTAAAATCAACCCAGGAATAGTGCATTGAAAGCCCGCAGAAAGTTTTGGAAAAGATCGGTAAATTTGGGAAAATGTCAAAAATGGTCGAAAATGTTTAAAATCAACCCAGGAATAGTGCATTGAAAGCCCGCAGAAAGTTTTGGAAAAGATCGGTAAATTTGGGAAAATGTCAAAAATGGTCGAAAATGTTTAAAATCAACCCAGGAATAGTGCATTGAAAGCCCGCAGAAATTTTTTCTGGGTCTACCAGCGCTAGAAATTTTTTTTGGGTCTACCAGGGGTAGAAATTTTTTTTTTTTTTTTTAATTTTTAAAACGTTATTTAGCTCTAGGCGGCGTACAGGGCTCCACAGATGGGTTTGGGTTTGGGTTTGGGTTAGAGTTAGGGGTTGGGTTGGGGTCAACCCAGGCAAAGTGCAGACATGAATATCGGGCACTGGAGGTGATTTTCCTGGGTAAAAGACAGCCATAAACGTCGGCGCGACCAAATACGACGACATACGACCATTCTCAAAAGTGCCCAAAATGCACTAAAATTGGTTTTAAATCAGCACTCATCGATCAAATACAAATATTATATATTTAATACAAATATTTGACCTTTTTAAACATTAAAACCGGGCCCAGGAGGGTGATTTACCCGAAGAAATGACACTTTTGACCCGGCAATTTGACCCTAATTGCAGTAAAAAAAAATGTCCACAGTGTGGCAGAGTTCTGCGGGTTCCATAGCGGCCCAGTGCGTACATTGGAACATGTGGAAAAAGTTGGAAAAATGTT
Source organism: Stigmatopora argus (assembly GCF_051989625.1). Lineage (NCBI taxonomy): Eukaryota > Metazoa > Chordata > Actinopteri > Syngnathiformes > Syngnathidae > Stigmatopora > Stigmatopora argus. The sequence goes on along the minus strand of NW_027520100.1, from coordinate 6,671 downwards.
AAACATGGTCGAAAATGGTTAAAATCAACCCAGAAATAGTGCATTGAAAGCCCGCAGAAAGTTTTGGAAAAGATCGGTAAATTTGGGAAAATGTCAAAAATGGTCGAAAATGTTTAAAATCAACCCAGGAATAGTGCATTGAAAGCCCGCAGAAAGTTTTGGAAAAGATCGGTAAATTTGGGAAAATGTCAAAAATGGTCAAAAATGTTTAAAATCAACCCAGGAATAGTGCATTGAAAGCCCGCAGAAAGTTTTGGAAAAGATCGGTAAATTTGGGAAAATGTCAAAAATGGTCGAAAATGTTTAAAATCAACCCAGGAATAGTGCACCGAAAGCCCGCAGAAAGTTTTGGAAAAGATCGGTAAATTTAAATTTAAGCGTTTTTTTTCTAAGTGTGGAGGGACTTAGAAAAAATCCGCTTAAATTTAAGCGTTTTTTTTCTAAGTGTGGAGGGACTTAGAAAAAATCCGCTTAAATTTAAGCGTTTTTTTTCTAAGTGTGGAGGGACTTAGAAAAAATCCGCTTAAATTTAAGCGTTTTTTTTCTAAGTGTGGAGGGACTTAGAAAAAATCCGCTTAAATTTAAGCGTTTTTTTTCTAAGTGTGGAGGGACTTAGAAAAATTTCTGGAGCTCAGAAATTCAGCGGGGCATCAGCCGACCCAATCCGCTCACGGTGCACTATTCTCGGATCGACTCGGGGCGAACCCCCCGCCGATTTTAAAAGTGCTGAAACTCGAAAAATATACGGAGCTCGACGATGAAACCTGGTATCTGTCGATAATAGTGCATCGAAAGCCCGCAGAAAGTTTTGGAAAAAGATCGGTAAATTTGGGAAAATGTCAAAAATGGTCGAAAATGTTTAAAATCAACCCAGGAATAGTGCACCGAAAGCCCGCAGAAAGTTTTGGAAAAGATCGGTAAATTTGGGAAAATGTCAAAAATGGTCGAAAATGTTTAAAATCAACCCAGGAATAGTGCATTGAAAGCCCGCAGAAAGTTTTGGAAAAGATCGGTAAATTTGGGAAAATGTCAAAAATGGTCAAAAATGTTTAAAATCAACCCAGGAATAGTGCATTGAAAGCCCGCAGAAAGTTTTGGAAAAGATCGGTAAATTTGGGAAAATGTCAAAAATGGTCGAAAATGTTTAAAATCAACCCAGGAATAGTGCATTGAAAGCCCGCAGAAAGTTTTGGAAAAGATCGGTAAATTTGGGAAAATGTCAAAAATGGTCGAAAATGTTTAAAATTAACCCAGGAATAGTGCATCGAAAGACCGCAGAAATTTTTTCTGGGTCTACCAGCGCTAGAAATTTTTTTTGGTTCTACCAGGGGTAGAATTTTTTTTTTTTTTTTTAATTTTTAAAACGTTATTTAGCTCTAGGCGGCGTACAGGGCTCCACAGATGGGTTTGGGTTTGGGTTTGGGTTAGAGTTAGGGGTTGGGTTGGGGTCAACCCAGGCAAAGTGCAGACATGAATATCGGGCACTGGAGGTGATTTTCCTGGGTAAAAGACAGCCATAAACGTCGGCGCGACCAATACGACGACATACGACCATTCTCAAAAGTGCCCAAAATGCACTAAAATTGGTTTTAAATCAGCACTCATCGATCAAATACAAATATTATATATTTAATACAAATATTTGACCTTTTTAAACATTAAAACCGGGCCCAGGAGGGTGATTTACCCGAAGAAATGACACTTTTGACCTGGCAATTTGACCCTAATTGCAGTAAAAAAAAATGTCCACAGTGTGGCAGAGTTCTGCGGGTTCCATAGCGGCCCAGTGCGTACATTGGAACATGTGGAAAAAGTTGGAAAAATGTTAAAAATGGTCGAAAATGGTTAAAATCAACCCAGAAATAGTGCATTGAAAGCCCGCAGAAAGTTTTGGAAAAGATCGGTAAATTTGGGAAAATGTCAAAAATGGTCGAAAATGTTTAAAATCAACCCAGGAATAGTGCATTGAAAGCCCGCAGAAAGTTTTGGAAAAGATCGGTAAATTTGGGAAAATGTCAAAAATGGTCGAAAATGTTTAAAATCAACCCAGGAATAGTGCATTGAAAGCCCGCAGAAAGTTTTGGAAAAGATCGGTAAATTTGGGAAAATGTCAAAAATGGTCGAAAATGTTTAAAATCAACCCAGGAATAGTGCATTGAAAGCCCGCAGAAAGTTTTGGAAAAGATCGGTAAATTTGGGAAAATGTCAAAAATGGTCGAAAATGTTTAAAATCAACCCAGGAATAGTGCATTGAAAGCCCCGCAGAAAGTTTTGGAAAAGATCGGTAAATTTGGGAAAATGTCAAAAATGGTCGAAAATGTTTAAAATCAACCCAGGAATAGTGCATTGAAAGCCCGCAGAAAGTTTTGGAAAAGATCGGTAAATTTGGGAAAATGTCAAAAATGGTCAAAAATGTTTAAAATCAACCCAGGAATAGTGCATTGAAAGCCCGCAGAAAGTTTTGGAAAAGATCGGTAAATTTGGGAAAATGTCAAAAATGGTCGAAAATGTTTAAAATCAACCCAGGAATAGTGCATTGAAAGCCCGCAGAAAGTTTTGGAAAAGATCGGTAAATTTGGGAAAATGTCAAAAATGGTCGAAAATGTTTAAAATCAACCCAGGAATAGTGCATTGAAAGCCCGCAGAAATTTTTTCTGGGTCTACCAGCGCTAGAAATTTTTTTTGGGTCTACCAGGGGTAGAAATTTTTTTTTTTTTTTTTTAATTTTTAAAACGTTATTTAGCTCTAGGCGGCGTACAGGGCTCCACAGATGGGTTTGGGTTTGGGTTTGGGTTAGAGTTAGGGGTTGGGTTGGGGTCAACCCAGGCAAAGTGCAGACATGAATATCGGGCACTGGAGGTGATTTTCCTGGGTAAAAGACAGCCATAAACGTCGGCGCGACCAAATACGACGACATACGACCATTCTCAAAAGTGCCCAAAATGCACTAAAATTGGTTTTAAATCAGCACTCATCGATCAAATACAAATATTATATATTTAATACAAATATTTGACCTTTTTAAACATTAAAACCGGGCCCAGGAGGGTGATTTACCCGAAGAAATGACACTTTTGACCCGGCAATTTGACCCTAATTGCAGTAAAAAAAAATGTCCACAGTGTGGCAGAGTTCTGCGGGTTCCATAGCGGCCCAGTGCGTACATTGGAACATGTGGAAAAAGTTGGAAAAATGTTAAACATGGTCGAAAATGGTTAAAATCAACCCAGAAATAGTGCATTGAAAGCCCGCAGAAAGTTTTGGAAAAGATCGGTAAATTTGGGAAAATGTCAAAAATGGTCGAAAATGTTTAAAATCAACCCAGGAATAGTGCATTGAAAGCCCGCAGAAAGTTTTGGAAAAGATCGGTAAATTTGGGAAAATGTCAAAAATGGTCAAAAATGTTTAAAATCAACCCAGGAATAGTGCATTGAAAGCCCGCAGAAAGTTTTGGAAAAGATCGGTAAATTTGGGAAAATGTCAAAAATGGTCGAAAATGTTTAAAATCAACCCAGGAATAGTGCATTGAAAGCCCGCAGAAAGTTTTGGAAAAGATCGGTAAATTTGGGAAAATGTCAAAAATGGTCAAAAATGTTTAAAATCAACCCAGGAATAGTGCATTGAAAGCCCGCAGAAAGTTTTGGAAAAGATCGGTAAATTTGGGAAAATGTCAAAAATGGTCGAAAATGTTTAAAATCAACCCAGGAATAGTGCACCGAAAGCCCGCAGAAAGTTTTGGAAAAGATCGGTAAATTTAAATTTAAGCGTTTTTTTTCTAAGTGTGGAGGGACTTAGAAAAAATCCGCTTAAATTTAAGCGTTTTTTTTCTAAGTGTGGAGGGACTTAGAAAAAATCCGCTTAAATTTAAGCGTTTTTTTTTCTAAGTGTGGAGGGACTTAGAAAAAATCCGCTTAAATTTAAGCGTTTTTTTTTCTAAGTGTGGAGGGACTTAGAAAAAATCCGCTTAAATTTAAGCGTTTTTTTTCTAAGTGTGGAGGGACTTAGAAAAATTTCTGGAGCTCAGAAATTCAGCGGGGCATCAGCCGACCCAATCCGCTCACGGTGCACTATTCTCGGATCGACTCGGGGCGAACCCCCGCCGATTTTAAAAGTGCTGAAACTCGAAAAATATACGGAGCTCGACGATGAAACCTGGTATCTGTCGATAATAGTGCATCGAAAGCCCGCAGAAAGTTTTGGAAAAAGATCGGTAAATTTGGGAAAATGTCAAAAATGGTCGAAAATGTTTAAAATCAACCCAGGAATAGTGCACCGAAAGCCCGCAGAAAGTTTTGGAAAAGATCGGTAAATTTGGGAAAATGTCAAAAATGGTCGAAAATGTTTAAAATCAACCCAGGAATAGTGCATTGAAAGCCCGCAGAAAGTTTTGGAAAAGATCGGTATATTTGGGAAAATGTCAAAAATGGTCGAAAATGTTTAAAATCAACCCAGGAATAGTGCATTGAAAGCCCGCAGAAAGTTTTGGAAAAGATCGGTAAATTTGGGAAAATGTCAAAAATGGTCAAAAATGTTTAAAATCAACCCAGGAATAGTGCATTGAAAGCCCGCAGAAAGTTTTGGAAAAGATCGGTAAATTTGGGAAAATGTCAAAAATGGTCGAAAATGTTTAAAATCAACCCAGGAATAGTGCATTGAAAGCCCGCAGAAAGTTTTGGAAAAGATCGGTAAATTTGGGAAAATGTCAAAAATGGTCGAAAATGTTTAAAATCAACCCAGGAATAGTGCATTGAAAGCCCGCAGAAAGTTTTGGAAAAGATCGGTAAATTTGGGAAAATGTCAAAAATGGTCGAAAATGTTTAAAATCAACCCAGGAATAGTGCATTGAAAGCCCGCAGAAAGTTTTGGAAAAGATCGGTAAATTTGGGAAAATGTCAAAAATGGTCAAAAATGTTTAAAATCAACCCAGGAATAGTGCATTGAAAGCCCGCAGAAAGTTTTGGAAAAGATCGGTAAATTTGGGAAAATGTCAAAAATGGTCGAAAATGTTTAAAATCAACCCAGGAATAGTGCATTGAAAGCCCGCAGAAAGTTTTGGAAAAGATCGGTAAATTGGGAAAATGTCAAAAATGGTCGAAAATGTTTAAAATCAACCCAGGAATAGTGCATTGAAAGCCCGCAGAAAGTTTTGGAAAAGATCGGTAAATTTGGGAAAATGTCAAAAATGGTCGAAAATGTTTAAAATCAACCCAGGAATAGTGCATTGAAAGCCCGCAGAAAGTTTTGGAAAAGATCGGTAAATTTGGGAAAATGTCAAAAATGGTCAAAAATGTTTAAAATCAACCCAGGAATAGTGCATTGAAAGCCCGCAGAAAGTTTTGGAAAAGATCGGTAAATTTGGGAAAATGTCAAAAATGGTCGAAAATGTTTAAAATCAACCCAGGAATAGTGCATTGAAAGCCCGCAGAAAGTTTTGGAAAAGATCGGTAAATTTGGGAAAATGTCAAAAATGGTCAAAAATGTTTAAAATCAACCCAGGAATAGTGCATTGAAAGCCCGCAGAAAGTTTTGGAAAAGATCGGTAAATTTGGGAAAATGTCAAAAATGGTCGAAAATGTTTAAAATCAACCCAGGAATAGTGCATTGAAAGCCCGCAGAAAGTTTTGGAAAAGATCGGTAAATTTGGGAAAATGTCAAAAATGGTCAAAAATGTTTAAAATCAACCCAGGAATAGTGCATTGAAAGCCCGCAGAAAGTTTTGGAAAAGATCGGTAAATTTGGGAAAATGTCAAAAATGGTCGAAAATGTTTAAAATCAACCCAGGAATAGTGCATTGAAAGCCCGCAGAAAGTTTTGGAAAAGATCGGTAAATTTGGGAAAATGTCAAAAATGGTCGAAAATGTTTAAAATCAACCCCAGGAATAGTGCATTGAAAGCCCGCAGAAATTTTTTCTGGGTCTACCAGCGCTAGAAATTTTTTTTGGGTCTACCAGGGGTAGAAATTTTTTTTTTTTTTTTTTAATTTTTAAAACGTTATTTAGCTCTAGGCGGCGTACAGGGCTCCACAGATGGGTTTGGGTTTGGGTTTGGGTTAGAGTTAGGGGTTGGGTTGGGGTCAACCCAGGCAAAGTGCAGACATGAATATCGGGCACTGGAGGTGATTTTCCTGGGTAAAAGACAGCCATAAACGTCGGCGCGACCAAATACGACGACATACGACCATTCTCAAAAGTGCCCAAAATGCACTAAAATTGGTTTTAAATCAGCACTCATCGATCAAATACAAATATTATATATTTAATACAAATATTTGACCTTTTTAAACATTAAAACCGGGCCCAGGAGGGTGATTTACCCGAAGAAATGACACTTTTGACCCGGCAATTTGACCCTAATTGCAGTAAAAAAAAATGTCCACAGTGTGGCAGAGTTCTGCGGGTTCCATAGCGGCCCAGTGCGTACATTGGAACATGTGGAAAAAGTTGGAAAAATGTTAAACATGGTCGAAAATGGTTAAAATCAACCCAGAAATAGTGCATTGAAAGCCCGCAGAAAGTTTTGGAAAAGATCGGTAAATTTGGGAAAATGTCAAAAATGGTCGAAAATGTTTAAAATCAACCCAGGAATAGTGCATTGAAAGCCCGCAGAAAGTTTTGGAAAAGATCGGTAAATTTGGGAAAATGTCAAAAATGGTCAAAAATGTTTAAAATCAA
>NW_027520099.1:0-64298 GCF_051989625.1 Stigmatopora argus | reverse complement strand
GCCTAACATCCCCCCAGAACCTCCCTGGAAGACTAATTTTACACAAAATTGTGAAGTATACATCTACCCACAAATAAGACACCATTCCTGGGTAAATGGACCAACCAGAACCACTCAGGACCAGTTCCAACACAAGCACTCGTTGTCATAAAAGTGCCCAAATTAGGCACACTGTTTGTGGAATAACTTTACTTCACAACTACCCTGGAAGATTATTTTATACAGAATGGTCAATATACATCTACCCTCATATGAGACAAAAATTCAGGTTAAATGGACCAACCAGAACCACACAAGACCGGTTATAATGCAACCACTATTTTTGACGCAATTTACCCCAATTTGGGGCACTATTTCTGGCTTAAAATCCCCCCAGAACCTCCCTGGAAGACTAATTTTACACAAAATCATCAATAATACATGCACCCACATTTTAGGCACTTTTTCCGGGGAAAATAACCCCCCAGAACCGAAATGGGCTACTTTTTATACAAACCAGTACGCACTGGGCCGCTATGGAACCCGCAGAACTCTGCCACACTGTGGACATTTTTTTTTTACTGCAATTAGGGTCAAATTGCCGGGTCAAAAGTGTCATTTCTTCGGGTAAATCACCCTCCTGGGCCCGGTTTTAATGTTTAAAAAGGTCAAATATTTGTATTAAATATATAATATTTGTATTTGATCGATGAGTGCTGATTTAAAACCAATTTTTAGTGCATTTTGGGCACTTTTGAGAATGGTCGTATGTCGTCGTATTTGGTCGCGCCGACGTTTATGGCTGTCTTTTACCCAGGAAAATCACCTCCAGTGCCCGATATTCATGTCTGCACTTTGTCTGCACAATATTACATCTACCCTCATATGAGACAAAAATTCAGGTTAAATGGACCAACCAGAACCACCCAAGACCAGTTCCAAGACAACCACTATTTTTTAACGCAATTTACCCCCAATTTGGGCACTATTTCTTGCCTAACATCCCCCCAGAACCTCCCTGGAAGACTAATTTTACACAATATTGTGAATTATACATCTACCCACAAATAGGACACCATTCCTGGGTAAATGGACCAACCAGAACCAATCAGGACCAGTTCCAATACAAGCACTCGTTGTCATAAAAGTGCCCAAATTAGGCACACTGTTTGTGGCATAACTTTACTTCACAACTATCCTGGAAGATTATTTTATACAGAATGGTCAATATACATCTACCCTCATATGAGACAAAAATTCAGGTTAAATGGACCAAACAGAACCACCCAAGACCAGTTCCAATGCAACCACTATTTTTAACGAAAATTACCCCAATTTGGACACTTATTCTTGCCTAACATCCCCCAGAACCTCCCTGGAAGACTAATTTTACACAATATTGTGAATTATACATCTACCCACAAATAAGACACCATTCCTGGGTAAATGGACCAACCAGAACCAATCAGGACCAGTTCCAATACAAGCACTCGTTGTCATAAAAGTGCCCAAATTAGGCACACTGTTTGTGGAATAACTTTACTTCACAACTACCCTGGAAGATTATTTTATACAGAATGGTCAATATACATCTACCCTCATATGAGACAAAAAATTCAGGTTAAATGGACCAAACAGAACCACCCAAGACCAGTTCCAATGCAACCACTATTTTTAACGAAAATTACCCCAATTTGGACACTTATTCTTGCCTAACATCCCCCCAGAACCTCCCTGGAAGACTAATTTTACACAATATTGTGAATTATACATCTACCCACAAATAAGACACCATTCCTGGGTAAATGGACCAACCAGAACCAATCAGGACCAGTTCCAATACAAGCACTCGTTGTCATAAAAGTGCCCAAATTAGGCACACTGTTTGTGGAATAACTTTACTTCACAACTACCCTGGAAGATTATTTTATACACAATGGTCAATATACATCTACCCTCATATGAGACAAAAAATTCAGGTTAAATGGACCAAACAGAACCACCCAAGACCAGTTCCAATGCAACCACTATTTTTAACGAAAAGTTACCCCAATTTGGACACTTATTCTCTGCCTAACATCCACCCAGAAAACTCCCTGGAAGATTATTTTATAGAAAATGGTCAATATACATCTCCCCTCATATGAGACAAAAAATTCAGGGTAAATGGACCAACCAGAACCGCTCAGGACCAGTTCCAAGACAAGCACTCGTTGTCATAAAAGTGCCCATATTAGGTACATTGATTGTGGCATAACTTTACTTCCCAACTACCCTGGAAGATTATTTTATACAGAATGGTCAATATACATCTACCCTCATAGGAGACAAAAATTCAGGGTAAATGGACCAACCAGAACCACCCAAGACCAGTTCCAAGACAACCCACTATTTTTGACGCAATTTACCCCAATTTGGGCACTTATTCTTGCCTAACATCCCCCCAGAACCTCCCTGGAAGACTAATTTTACACAAAATTGTGAAGTATACATCTACCCACAAATAAGACACCATTCCTGGGTAAATGGACCAACCAGAACCACTCAGGACCAGTTCCAACACAAGCACTCGTTGTCATAAAAGTGCCCAAATTAGGCACACTGTTTGTGGAATAACTTTACTTCACAACTACCCTGAAGATTTATTTTATACAGAATGGTCAATATACATCTACCCTCATAGGAGACAAAAATTCAGGGTAAATGGACCAACCAGAACCACCCAAGACCAGTTCCAAGACAACCACTATTTTTGACGCAATTTACCCCAATTTGGGCACTTATTCTTGCCTAACATCCCCCCAGAACCTCCCTGGAAGACTAATTTTACACAAAATTGTGAAGTATACATCTACCCACAAATAAGACACCATTCCTGGGTAAATGGACCAACCAGAACCACTCAGGACCAGTTCCAACACAAGCACTCGTTGTCATAAAAGTGCCCAAATTAGGCACACTGTTTGTGGAATAACTTTACTTCACAACTACCCTGGAAGATTATTTTATACAGAATGGTCAATATACATCTACCCTCATATGAGACAAAAATTCAGGTTAAATGGACCAAACAGAACCACCCAAGACCAGTTCCAATGCAACCACTATTTTTAACCTATTTTTAACGAAAATTACCCCAATTTGGACACTTATTCTTGCCTAACATCCCCCCAGAACCTCCCTGGAAGACTAATTTTACACAATATTGTGAATTATACATCTACCCACAAATAAGACACCATTCCTGGGTAAATGGACCAACCAGAACCAATCAGGACCAGTTCCAATACAAGCACTCGTTGTCATAAAAGTGCCCAAATTAGGCACACTGTTTGTGGAATAACTTTACTTCACAACTACCCTGGAAGATTATTTTATACAGAATGGTCAATATACATCTACCCTCATATGAGACAAAAATTCAGGTTAAATGGACCAAACAGAACCACCCAAGACCAGTTCCAATGCAACCACTATTTTTAACGAAAATTACCCCAATTTGGACACTTATTCTTGCCTAACATCCCCCCAGAACCTCCCTGGAAGACTAATTTTACACAATATTGTGAATTATACATCTACCCACAAATAAGACACCCATTCCTGGGTAAATGGACCAACCAGAACCAATCAGGACCAGTTCCAATACAAGCACTCGTTGTCATAAAAGTGCCCAAATTAGGCACACTGTTTGTGGAATAACTTTACTTCACAACTACCCTGGAAGATTATTTTATACAGAATGGTCAATATACATCTACCCTCATATGAGACAAAAATTCAGGTTAAATGGACCAAACAGAACCACCCAAGACCAGTTCCAATGCAACCACTATTTTTAACGAAAATTACCCAATTTGGACACTTATTCTTGCCTAACATCCACCCAGAAACTCCCTGGAAGATTATTTTATAGAAAATGGTCAATATACATCTCCCCTCATATGAGACAAAAATTCAGGGTAAATGGACCAACCAGAACCGCTCAGGACCAGTTCCAAGACAAGCACTCGTTGTCATAAAAGTGCCCATATTAGGTACATTGATTGTGGCATAACTTTACTTCCCAACTACCCTGGAAGATTATTTTATACAGAATGGTCAATATACATCTACCCTCATAGGAGACAAAAATTCAGGGTAAATGGACCAACCAGAACCACCCAAGACCAGTTCCAAGACAACCACTATTTTTGACGCAATTTACCCCAATTTGGGCACTTATTCTTGCCTAACATCCCCCCAGAACCTCCCTGGAAGACTAATTTTACACAAAATTGTGAAGTATACATCTACCCACAAATAAGACACCATTCCTGGGTAAATGGACCAACCAGAACCACTCAGGACCAGTTCAACACAAGCACTCGTTGTCATAAAAGTGCCCAAATTAGGCACACTGTTTGTGGAATAACTTTACTTCACAACTACCCTGGAAGATTATTTTATACAGAATGGTCAATATACATCTACCCTCATAGGAGACAAAAATTCAGGGTAAATGGACCAACCAGAACCACCCAAGACCAGTTCCAAGACAACCACTATTTTTGACGCAATTTACCCCAATTTGGGCACTTATTCTTGCCTAACATCCCCCCAGAACCTCCCTGGAAGACTAATTTTACACAAAATTGTGAAGTATACATCTACCCACAAATAAGACACCATTCCTGGGGTAAATGGACAACCAGAACCACTCAGGACCAGTTCCAACACAAGCACTCGTTGTCATAAAAGTGCCCAAATTAGGCACACTGTTTGTGGAATAACTTTACTTCACAACTACCCTGGAAGATTATTTTATACAGAATGGTCAATATACATCTACCCTCATATGAGACAAAAATTCAGGTTAAATGGACCAAACAGAACCACCCAAGACCAGTTCCAATGCAACCACTATTTTTAACGAAAATTACCCCAATTTGGACACTTATTCTTGCCTAACATCCCCCAGAACCTCCCTGGAAGACTAATTTTACACAATATTGTGAATTATACATCTACCCACAAATAAGACACCATTCCTGGGTAAATGGACCAACCAGAACCAATCAGGACCAGTTCCAATACAAGCACTCGTTGTCATAAAAGTGCCCAAATTAGGCACACTGTTTGTGGAATAACTTTACTTCACAACTACCCTGGAAGATTATTTTATACAGAATGGTCAATATACATCTACCCTCATATGAGACAAAAATTCAGGTTAAATGGACCAAACAGAACCACCCAAGACCAGTTCCAATGCAACCACTATTTTTAACGAAAATTACCCCAATTTGGACACTTATTCTTGCCTAACATCCCCCCAGAACCTCCCTGGAAGACTAATTTTACACAATATTGTGAATTATACATCTACCCACAAATAAGACACCATTCCTGGGTAAATGGACCAACCAGAACCAATCAGGACAGTTCCAATACAAGCACTCGTTGTCATAAAAGTGCCCAAATTAGGCACACTGTTTGTGGAATAACTTTACTTCACAACTACCCTGGAAGATTATTTTATACACAATGGTCAATATACATCTACCCTCATATGAGACAAAAATTCAGGTTAAATGGACCAAACAGAACCACCCAAGACCAGTTCCAATGCAACCACTATTTTTAACGAAATTACCCCAATTTGGACACTTATTCTTGCCTAACATCCACCAGAAACTCCCTGAAGATTATTTTATAGAAAATGGTCAATATACATCTCCCCTCATATGAGACAAAAATTCAGGGTAAATGGACCAACCAGAACCACCCAAGACCAGTTCCAAGACAACCACTATTTTTGACGCAATTTACCCCAATTTGGGCACTTATTCTTGCCTAACATCCCCCCAGAACCTCCCTGGAAGACTAATTTTACACAAAATTGTGAAGTATACATCTACCCACAAATAAGACACCATTCCTGGGTAAATGGACCAACCAGAACCACTCAGGACCAGTTCCAACACAAGCACTCGTTGTCATAAAAGTGCCCAAATTAGGCACACTGTTTGTGGAATAACTTTACTTCACAACTACCCTGGAAGATTATTTTATACAGAATGGTCAATATACATCTACCCTCATATGAGACAAAAATTCAGGTTAAATGGACCAACCAGAACCACACAAGACCGGTTATAATGCAACCACTATTTTTGACGCAATTTACCCCAATTTGGGGCACTATTTCTGGCTTAAAATCCCCCCAGAACCTCCCTGGAAGACTAATTTTACACAAAATCATCAATAATACATGCACCCACATTTTAGGCACTTTTTCCGGGGAAAATAACCCCCCAGAACCGAAATGGGCTACTTTTTATACAAACCAGTACGCACTGGGCCGCTATGGAACCCGCAGAACTCTGCCACACTGTGGACATTTTTTTTTTACTGCAATTAGGGTCAAATTGCCGGGTCAAAAGTGTCATTTCTTCGGGTAAATCACCCTCCTGGGCCCGGTTTTAATGTTTAAAAAGGTCAAATATTTGTATTAAATATATAATATTTGTATTTGATCGATGAGTGCTGATTTAAAACCAATTTTAGTGCATTTTGGGCACTTTTGAGAATGGTCGTATGTCGTCGTATTTGGTCGCGCCGACGTTTATGGCTGTCTTTTACCCAGGAAAATCACCTCCAGTGCCCGATATTCATGTCTGCACTTTGTCTGCACAATATACATCTACCCTCATATGAGACAAAAATTCAGGTTAAATGGACCAACCAGAACCACCCAAGACCAGTTCCAAGACAACCACTATTTTTAACGCAATTTACCCCAATTTGGGCACTATTTCTTGCCTAACATCCCCCCAGAACCTCCCTGGAAGACTAATTTTACACAATATTGTGAATTATACATCTACCCACAAATAGGACACCATTCCTGGGTAAATGGACCAACCAGAACCAATCAGGACCAGTTCCAATACAAGCACTCGTTGTCATAAAAGTGCCCAAATTAGGCACACTGTTTGTGGCATAACTTTACTTCACAACTATCCTGGAAGATTATTTTATACAGAATGGTCAATATACATCTACCCTCATATGAGACAAAAATTCAGGTTAAATGGACCAAACAGAACCACCCAAGACCAGTTCCAATGCAACCACTATTTTTAACGAAAATTACCCCAATTTGGACACTTATTCTTGCCTAACATCCACCCAGAAACTCCCTGGAAGATTATTTTATAGAAAATGGTCAATATACATCTCCCCTCATATGAGACAAAAATTCAGGGTAAATGGACCAACCAGAACCGCTCAGGACCAGTTCCAAGACAAGCACTCGTTGTCATAAAAGTGCCCATATTAGGTACATTGATTGTGGCATAACTTTACTTCACAACTACCCTGGAAGATTATTTTATACAGAATGGTCAATATACATCTACCCTCATAGGAGACAAAAATTCAGGGTAAATGGACCAACCAGAACCACCCAAGACCAGTTCCAAGACAACCACTATTTTTGACGCAATTTACCCCAATTTGGGCACTTATTCTTGCCTAACATCCCCCCAGAACCTCCCTGGAAGACTAATTTTACACAAAATTGTGAAGTATACATCTACCCACAAATAAGACACCATTCCTGGGTAAATGGACCAACCAGAACCACTCAGGACCAGTTCCAACACAAGCACTCGTTGTCATAAAAGTGCCCAAATTAGGCACACTGTTTGTGGAATAACTTTACTTCACAACTACCCTGGAAGATTATTTTATACAGAATGGTCAATATACATCTACCCTCATATGAGACAAAAATTCAGGTTAACATGGACCAAACAGAACCACCCAAGACCAGTTCCAATGCAACCACTATTTTTAACGAAAATTACCCCAATTTGGACACTTATTCTTGCCTAACATCCCCCCAGAACCTCCCTGGAAGACTAATTTTACACAATATTGTGAATTATACATCTACCCACAAATAAGACACCATTCCTGGGTAAATGGACCAACCAGAACCAATCAGGACCAGTTCCAATACAAGCACTCGTTGTCATAAAAGTGCCCAAATTAGGCACACTGTTTGTGGAATAACTTTACTTCACAACTACCCTGGAAGATTATTTTATACAGAATGGTCAATATACATCTACCCTCATATGAGACAAAAATTCAGGTTAAATGGACCAAACAGAACCACCCAAGACCAGTTCCAATGCAACCACTATTTTTAACGAAAATTACCCCAATTTGGACACTTATTCTTGCCTAACATCCACCCAGAAACTCCCTGGAAGATTATTTTATAGAAAATGGTCAATATACATCTCCCCTCATATGAGACAAAAATTCAGGGTAAATGGACCAACCAGAACCGCTCAGGACCAGTTCCAAGACAAGCACTCGTTGTCATAAAAGTGCCCATATTAGGTACATTGATTGTGGCATAACTTTACTTCCCAACTACCCTGGAAGATTATTTTATACAGAATGGTCAATATACATCTACCCTCATAGGAGACAAAAATTCAGGGTAAATGGACCAACCAGAACCACCCAAGACCAGTTCCAAGACAACCACTATTTTTGACGCAATTTACCCCAATTTGGGCACTTATTCTTGCCTAACATCCCCCCAGAACCTCCCTGGAAGACTAATTTTACACAAAATTGTGAAGTATACATCTACCCACAAATAAGACACCATTCCTGGGTAAATGGACCAACCAGAACCACTCAGGACCAGTTCCAACACAAGCACTCGTTGTCATAAAAGTGCCCAAATTAGGCACACTGTTTGTGGAATAACTTTACTTCACAACTACCCTGGAAGATTATTTTATACAGAATGGTCAATATACATCTACCCTCATAGGAGACAAAAATTCAGGGTAAATGGACCAACCAGAACCACCCAAGACCAGTTCCAAGACAACCACTATTTTTGACGCAATTTACCCCAATTTGGGCACTTATTCTTGCCTAACATCCCCCCAGAACCTCCCTGGAAGACTAATTTTACACAAAATTGTGAAGTATACATCTACCCACAAATAAGACACCATTCCTGGGTAAATGGACCAACCAGAACCACTCAGGACCAGTTCCAACACAAGCACTCGTTGTCATAAAAGTGCCCAAATTAGGCACACTGTTTGTGGAATAACTTTACTTCACAACTACCCTGGAAGATTATTTTATACAGAATGGTCAATATACATCTACCCTCATATGAGACAAAAATTCAGGTTAAATGGACCAAACAGAACCACCCAAGACCAGTTCCAATGCAACCACTATTTTTAACGAAAATTACCCCAATTTGGACACTTATTCTTGCCTAACATCCCCCCAGAACCTCCCTGGAAGACTAATTTTACACAATATTGTGAATTATACATCTACCCACAAATAAGACACCATTCCTGGGTAAATGGACCAACCAGAACCAATCAGGACCAGTTCCAATACAAGCACTCGTTGTCATAAAAGTGCCCAAATTAGGCACACTGTTTGTGGAATAACTTTACTTCACAACTACCCTGGAAGATTATTTTATACAGAATGGTCAATATACATCTACCCTCATATGAGACAAAAATTCAGGTTAAATGGACCAAACAGAACCACCCAAGACCAGTTCCAATGCAACCACTATTTTTAACGAAAATTACCCCAATTTGGACACTTATTCTTGCCTAACATCCCCCCAGAACCTCCCTGGAAGACTAATTTTACACAATATTGTGAATTATACATCTACCCACAAATAAGACACCATTCCTGGGTAAATGGACCAACCAGAACCAATCAGGACCAGTTCCAATACAAGCACTCGTTGTCATAAAAGTGCCCAAATTAGGCACACTGTTTGTGGAATAACTTTACTTCACAACTACCCTGGAAGATTATTTTATACAGAATGGTCAATATACATCTACCCTCATATGAGACAAAAATTCAGGTTAAATGGACCAAACAGAACCACCCAAGACCAGTTCCAATGCAACCACTATTTTTAACGAAAATTACCCCAATTTGGACACTTATTCTTGCCTAACATCCCCCCAGAACCTCCCTGGAAGACTAATTTTACACAATATTGTGAATTATACATCTACCCACAAATAAGACACCATTCCTGGGTAAATGGACCAACCAGAACCAATCAGGACCAGTTCCAATACAAGCACTCGTTGTCATAAAAGTGCCCAAATTAGGCACACTGTTTGTGGAATAACTTTACTTCACAACTACCCTGGAAGATTATTTTATACACAATGGTCAATATACATCTACCCTCATATGAGACAAAAATTCAGGTTAAATGGACCAAACAGAACCACCCAAGACCAGTTCCAATGCAACCACTATTTTTAACGAAAATTACCCCAATTTGGACACTTATTCTTGCCTAACATCCACCCAGAAACTCCCTGGAAGATTATTTTATAGAAAATGGTCAATATACATCTCCCCTCATATGAGACAAAAATTCAGGGTAAATGGACCAACCAGAACCACCCAAGACCAGTTCCAAGACAACCACTATTTTTGACGCAATTTACCCCAATTTGGGCACTTATTCTTGCCTAACATCCCCCCAGAACCTCCCTGGAAGACTAATTTTACACAAAATTGTGAAGTATACATCTACCCACAAATAAGACACCATTCCTGGGTAAATGGACCAACCAGAACCACTCAGGACCAGTTCCAACACAAGCACTCGTTGTCATAAAAGTGCCCAAATTAGGCACACTGTTTGTGGAATAACTTTACTTCACAACTACCCTGGAAGATTATTTTATACAGAATGGTCAATATACATCTACCCTCATATGAGACAAAAATTCAGGTTAAATGGACCAACCAGAACCACACAAGACCGGTTATAATGCAACCACTATTTTTGACGCAATTTACCCCAATTTGGGGCACTATTTCTGGCTTAAAATCCCCCCAGAACCTCCCTGGAAGACTAATTTTACACAAAATCATCAATAATACATGCACCCACATTTTAGGCACTTTTTCCGGGGAAAATAACCCCCCAGAACCGAAATGGGCTACTTTTTATACAAACCAGTACGCACTGGGCCGCTATGGAACCCGCAGAACTCTGCCACACTGTGGACATTTTTTTTTACTGCAATTAGGGTCAAATTGCCGGGTCAAAAGTGTCATTTCTTCGGGTAAATCACCCTCCTGGGCCCGGTTTTAATGTTTAAAAAGGTCAAATATTTGTATTAAATATATAATATTTGTATTTGATCGATGAGTGCTGATTTAAAACCAATTTTAGTGCATTTTGGGCACTTTTGAGAATGGTCGTATGTCGTCGTATTTGGTCGCGCCGACGTTTATGGCTGTCTTTTACCCAGGAAAATCACCTCCAGTGCCCGATATTCATGTCTGCACTTTGTCTGCACAATATACATCTACCCTCATATGAGACAAAAATTCAGGTTAAATGGACCAACCAGAACCACCCAAGACCAGTTCCAAGACAACCACTATTTTTAACGCAATTTACCCCAATTTGGGCACTATTTCTTGCCTAACATCCCCCCAGAACCTCCCTGGAAGACTAATTTTACACAATATTGTGAATTATACATCTACCCACAAATAGGACACCATTCCTGGGTAAATGGACCAACCAGAACCAATCAGGACCAGTTCCAATACAAGCACTCGTTGTCATAAAAGTGCCCAAATTAGGCACACTGTTTGTGGCATAACTTTACTTCACAACTATCCTGGAAGATTATTTTATACAGAATGGTCAATATACATCTACCCTCATATGAGACAAAAATTCAGGTTAAATGGACCAAACAGAACCACCCAAGACCAGTTCCAATGCAACCACTATTTTTAACGAAAATTACCCCAATTTGGACACTTATTCTTGCCTAACATCCACCCAGAAACTCCCTGGAAGATTATTTTATAGAAAATGGTCAATATACATCTCCCCTCATATGAGACAAAAATTCAGGGTAAATGGACCAACCAGAACCGCTCAGGACCAGTTCCAAGACAAGCACTCGTTGTCATAAAAGTGCCCATATTAGGTACATTGATTGTGGCATAACTTTACTTCACAACTACCCTGGAAGATTATTTTATACAGAATGGTCAATATACATCTACCCTCATAGGAGACAAAAATTCAGGGTAAATGGACCAACCAGAACCACCCAAGACCAGTTCCAAGACAACCACTATTTTTGACGCAATTTACCCCAATTTGGGCACTTATTCTTGCCTAACATCCCCCCAGAACCTCCCTGGAAGACTAATTTTACACAAAATTGTGAAGTATACATCTACCCACAAATAAGACACCATTCCTGGGTAAATGGACCAACCAGAACCACTCAGGACCAGTTCCAACACAAGCACTCGTTGTCATAAAAGTGCCCAAATTAGGCACACTGTTTGTGGAATAACTTTACTTCACAACTACCCTGGAAGATTATTTTATACAGAATGGTCAATATACATCTACCCTCATATGAGACAAAAATTCAGGTTAAATGGACCAAACAGAACCACCCAAGACCAGTTCCAATGCAACCACTATTTTTAACGAAAATTACCCCAATTTGGACACTTATTCTTGCCTAACATCCCCCCAGAACCTCCCTGGAAGACTAATTTTACACAATATTGTGAATTATACATCTACCCACAAATAAGACACCATTCCTGGGTAAATGGACCAACCAGAACCAATCAGGACCAGTTCCAATACAAGCACTCGTTGTCATAAAAGTGCCCAAATTAGGCACACTGTTTGTGGAATAACTTTACTTCACAACTACCCTGGAAGATTATTTTATACAGAATGGTCAATATACATCTACCCTCATATGAGACAAAAATTCAGGTTAAATGGACCAAACAGAACCACCCAAGACCAGTTCCAATGCAACCACTATTTTTAACGAAAATTACCCCAATTTGGACACTTATTCTTGCCTAACATCCACCCAGAAACTCCCTGGAAGATTATTTTATAGAAAATGGTCAATATACATCTCCCCTCATATGAGACAAAAATTCAGGGTAAATGGACCAACCAGAACCGCTCAGGACCAGTTCCAAGACAAGCACTCGTTGTCATAAAAGTGCCCATATTAGGTACATTGATTGTGGCATAACTTTACTTCCCAACTACCCTGGAAGATTATTTTATACAGAATGGTCAATATACATCTACCCTCATAGGAGACAAAAATTCAGGGTAAATGGACCAACCAGAACCACCCAAGACCAGTTCCAAGACAACCACTATTTTTGACGCAATTTACCCCAATTTGGGCACTTATTCTTGCCTAACATCCCCCCAGAACCTCCCTGGAAGACTAATTTTACACAAAATTGTGAAGTATACATCTACCCACAAATAAGACACCATTCCTGGGTAAATGGACCAACCAGAACCACTCAGGACCAGTTCCAACACAAGCACTCGTTGTCA
This sequence comes from Stigmatopora argus, assembly GCF_051989625.1. Taxonomy (NCBI): domain Eukaryota; kingdom Metazoa; phylum Chordata; class Actinopteri; order Syngnathiformes; family Syngnathidae; genus Stigmatopora; species Stigmatopora argus. The sequence continues at coordinate 50,860 of NW_027520099.1, read as the reverse complement.
TAAAAGTGCCCAAATTAGGCACACTGTTTGTGGAATAACTTTACTTCACAACTACCCTGGAAGATTATTTTATACAGAATGGTCAATATACATCTACCCTCATAGGAGACAAAAATTCAGGGTAAATGGACCAACCAGAACCACCCAAGACCAGTTCCAAGACAACCACTATTTTTGACGCAATTTACCCCAATTTGGGCACTTATTCTTGCCTAACATCCCCCCAGAACCTCCCTGGAAGACTAATTTTACACAAAATTGTGAAGTATACATCTACCCACAAATAAGACACCATTCCTGGGTAAATGGACCAACCAGAACCACTCAGGACCAGTTCCAACACAAGCACTCGTTGTCATAAAAGTGCCCAAATTAGGCACACTGTTTGTGGAATAACTTTACTTCACAACTACCCTGGAAGATTATTTTATACAGAATGGTCAATATACATCTACCCTCATATGAGACAAAAATTCAGGTTAAATGGACCAAACAGAACCACCCAAGACCAGTTCCAATGCAACCACTATTTTTAACGAAAATTACCCCAATTTGGACACTTATTCTTGCCTAACATCCACCCAGAAACTCCCTGGAAGATTATTTTATAGAAAATGGTCAATATACATCTCCCCTCATATGAGACAAAAATTCAGGGTAAATGGACCAACCAGAACCACCCAAGACCAGTTCCAAGACAACCACTATTTTTGACGCAATTTACCCCAATTTGGGCACTTATTCTTGCCTAACATCCCCCCAGAACCTCCCTGGAAGACTAATTTTACACAAAATTGTGAAGTATACATCTACCCACAAATAAGACACCATTCCTGGGTAAATGGACCAACCAGAACCACTCAGGACCAGTTCCAACACAAGCACTCGTTGTCATAAAAGTGCCCAAATTAGGCACACTGTTTGTGGAATAACTTTACTTCACAACTACCCTGGAAGATTATTTTATACAGAATGGTCAATATACATCTACCCTCATATGAGACAAAAATTCAGGTTAAATGGACCAACCAGAACCACACAAGACCGGTTATAATGCAACCACTATTTTTGACGCAATTTACCCCAATTTGGGGCACTATTTCTGGCTTAAAATCCCCCCAGAACCTCCCTGGAAGACTAATTTTACACAAAATCATCAATAATACATGCACCCACATTTTAGGCACTTTTTCCGGGGAAAATAACCCCCCAGAACCGAAATGGGCTACTTTTTATACAAACCAGTACGCACTGGGCCGCTATGGAACCCGCAGAACTCTGCCACACTGTGGACATTTTTTTTTACTGCAATTAGGGTCAAATTGCCGGGTCAAAAGTGTCATTTCTTCGGGTAAATCACCCTCCTGGGCCCGGTTTTAATGTTTAAAAAGGTCAAATATTTGTATTAAATATATAATATTTGTATTTGATCGATGAGTGCTGATTTAAAACCAATTTTAGTGCATTTTGGGCACTTTTGAGAATGGTCGTATGTCGTCGTATTTGGTCGCGCCGACGTTTATGGCTGTCTTTTACCCAGGAAAATCACCTCCAGTGCCCGATATTCATGTCTGCACTTTGTCTGCACAATATACATCTACCCTCATATGAGACAAAAATTCAGGTTAAATGGACCAACCAGAACCACCCAAGACCAGTTCCAAGACAACCACTATTTTTAACGCAATTTACCCCAATTTGGGCACTATTTCTTGCCTAACATCCCCCCAGAACCTCCCTGGAAGACTAATTTTACACAATATTGTGAATTATACATCTACCCACAAATAGGACACCATTCCTGGGTAAATGGACCAACCAGAACCAATCAGGACCAGTTCCAATACAAGCACTCGTTGTCATAAAAGTGCCCAAATTAGGCACACTGTTTGTGGCATAACTTTACTTCACAACTATCCTGGAAGATTATTTTATACAGAATGGTCAATATACATCTACCCTCATATGAGACAAAAATTCAGGTTAAATGGACCAAACAGAACCACCCAAGACCAGTTCCAATGCAACCACTATTTTTAACGAAAATTACCCCAATTTGGACACTTATTCTTGCCTAACATCCACCCAGAAACTCCCTGGAAGATTATTTTATAGAAAATGGTCAATATACATCTCCCCTCATATGAGACAAAAATTCAGGGTAAATGGACCAACCAGAACCGCTCAGGACCAGTTCCAAGACAAGCACTCGTTGTCATAAAAGTGCCCATATTAGGTACATTGATTGTGGCATAACTTTACTTCACAACTACCCTGGAAGATTATTTTATACAGAATGGTCAATATACATCTACCCTCATAGGAGACAAAAATTCAGGGTAAATGGACCAACCAGAACCACCCAAGACCAGTTCCAAGACAACCACTATTTTTGACGCAATTTACCCCAATTTGGGCACTTATTCTTGCCTAACATCCCCCCAGAACCTCCCTGGAAGACTAATTTTACACAAAATTGTGAAGTATACATCTACCCACAAATAAGACACCATTCCTGGGTAAATGGACCAACCAGAACCACTCAGGACCAGTTCCAACACAAGCACTCGTTGTCATAAAAGTGCCCAAATTAGGCACACTGTTTGTGGAATAACTTTACTTCACAACTACCCTGGAAGATTATTTTATACAGAATGGTCAATATACATCTACCCTCATATGAGACAAAAATTCAGGTTAAATGGACCAAACAGAACCACCCAAGACCAGTTCCAATGCAACCACTATTTTTAACGAAAATTACCCCAATTTGGACACTTATTCTTGCCTAACATCCCCCCAGAACCTCCCTGGAAGACTAATTTTACACAATATTGTGAATTATACATCTACCCACAAATAAGACACCATTCCTGGGTAAATGGACCAACCAGAACCAATCAGGACCAGTTCCAATACAAGCACTCGTTGTCATAAAAGTGCCCAAATTAGGCACACTGTTTGTGGAATAACTTTACTTCACAACTACCCTGGAAGATTATTTTATACAGAATGGTCAATATACATCTACCCTCATATGAGACAAAAATTCAGGTTAAATGGACCAAACAGAACCACCCAAGACCAGTTCCAATGCAACCACTATTTTTAACGAAAATTACCCCAATTTGGACACTTATTCTTGCCTAACATCCACCCAGAAACTCCCTGGAAGATTATTTTATAGAAAATGGTCAATATACATCTCCCCTCATATGAGACAAAAATTCAGGGTAAATGGACCAACCAGAACCGCTCAGGACCAGTTCCAAGACAAGCACTCGTTGTCATAAAAGTGCCCATATTAGGTACATTGATTGTGGCATAACTTTACTTCCCAACTACCCTGGAAGATTATTTTATACAGAATGGTCAATATACATCTACCCTCATAGGAGACAAAAATTCAGGGTAAATGGACCAACCAGAACCACCCAAGACCAATTCCAAGACAACCACTATTTTTGACGCAATTTACCCCAATTTGGGCACTTATTCTTGCCTAACATCCCCCCAGAACCTCCCTGGAAGACTAATTTTACACAAAATTGTGAAGTATACATCTACCCACAAATAAGACACCATTCCTGGGTAAATGGACCAACCAGAACCACTCAGGACCAGTTCCAACACAAGCACTCGTTGTCATAAAAGTGCCCAAATTAGGCACACTGTTTGTGGAATAACTTTACTTCACAACTACCCTGGAAGATTATTTTATACAGAATGGTCAATATACATCTACCCTCATAGGAGACAAAAATTCAGGGTAAATGGACCAACCAGAACCACCCAAGACCAGTTCCAAGACAACCACTATTTTTGACGCAATTTACCCCAATTTGGGCACTTATTCTTGCCTAACATCCCCCCAGAACCTCCCTGGAAGACTAATTTTACACAAAATTGTGAAGTATACATCTACCCACAAATAAGACACCATTCCTGGGTAAATGGACCAACCAGAACCACTCAGGACCAGTTCCAACACAAGCACTCGTTGTCATAAAAGTGCCCAAATTAGGCACACTGTTTGTGGAATAACTTTACTTCACAACTACCCTGGAAGATTATTTTATACAGAATGGTCAATATACATCTACCCTCATATGAGACAAAAATTCAGGTTAAATGGACCAAACAGAACCACCCAAGACCAGTTCCAATGCAACCACTATTTTTAACGAAAATTACCCCAATTTGGACACTTATTCTTGCCTAACATCCCCCCAGAACCTCCCTGGAAGACTAATTTTACACAATATTGTGAATTATACATCTACCCACAAATAAGACACCATTCCTGGGTAAATGGACCAACCAGAACCAATCAGGACCAGTTCCAATACAAGCACTCGTTGTCATAAAAGTGCCCAAATTAGGCACACTGTTTGTGGAATAACTTTACTTCACAACTACCCTGGAAGATTATTTTATACAGAATGGTCAATATACATCTACCCTCATATGAGACAAAAATTCAGGTTAAATGGACCAAACAGAACCACCCAAGACCAGTTCCAATGCAACCACTATTTTTAACGAAAATTACCCCAATTTGGACACTTATTCTTGCCTAACATCCCCCCAGAACCTCCCTGGAAGACTAATTTTACACAATATTGTGAATTATACATCTACCCACAAATAAGACACCATTCCTGGGTAAATGGACCAACCAGAACCAATCAGGACCAGTTCCAATACAAGCACTCGTTGTCATAAAAGTGCCCAAATTAGGCACACTGTTTGTGGAATAACTTTACTTCACAACTACCCTGGAAGATTATTTTATACAGAATGGTCAATATACATCTACCCTCATATGAGACAAAAATTCAGGTTAAATGGACCAAACAGAACCACCCAAGACCAGTTCCAATGCAACCACTATTTTTAACGAAAATTACCCCAATTTGGACACTTATTCTTGCCTAACATCCCCCCAGAACCTCCCTGGAAGACTAATTTTACACAATATTGTGAATTATACATCTACCCACAAATAAGACACCATTCCTGGGTAAATGGACCAACCAGAACCAATCAGGACCAGTTCCAATACAAGCACTCGTTGTCATAAAAGTGCCCAAATTAGGCACACTGTTTGTGGAATAACTTTACTTCACAACTACCCTGGAAGATTATTTTATACACAATGGTCAATATACATCTACCCTCATATGAGACAAAAATTCAGGTTAAATGGACCAAACAGAACCACCCAAGACCAGTTCCAATGCAACCACTATTTTTAACGAAAATTACCCCAATTTGGACACTTATTCTTGCCTAACATCCACCCAGAAACTCCCTGGAAGATTATTTTATAGAAAATGGTCAATATACATCTCCCCTCATATGAGACAAAAATTCAGGGTAAATGGACCAACCAGAACCACCCAAGACCAGTTCCAATGCAACCACTATTTTTAACGAAAATTACCCCAATTTGGACACTTATTCTTGCCTAACATCCACCCAGAAACTCCCTGGAAGATTATTTTATAGAAAATGGTCAATATACATCTCCCCTCATATGAGACAAAAATTCAGGGTAAATGGACCAACCAGAACCGCTCAGGACCAGTTCCAAGACAAGCACTCGTTGTCATAAAAGTGCCCATATTAGGTACATTGATTGTGGCATAACTTTACTTCCCAACTACCCTGGAAGATTATTTTATACAGAATGGTCAATATACATCTACCCTCATAGGAGACAAAAATTCAGGGTAAATGGACCAACCAGAACCACCCAAGACCAGTTCCAAGACAACCACTATTTTTGACGCAATTTACCCCAATTTGGGCACTTATTCTTGCCTAACATCCCCCCAGAACCTCCCTGGAAGACTAATTTTACACAAAATTGTGAAGTATACATCTACCCACAAATAAGACACCATTCCTGGGTAAATGGACCAACCAGAACCACTCAGGACCAGTTCCAACACAAGCACTCGTTGTCATAAAAGTGCCCAAATTAGGCACACTGTTTGTGGAATAACTTTACTTCACAACTACCCTGGAAGATTATTTTATACAGAATGGTCAATATACATCTACCCTCATAGGAGACAAAAATTCAGGGTAAATGGACCAACCAGAACCACCCAAGACCAGTTCCAAGACAACCACTATTTTTGACGCAATTTACCCCAATTTGGGCACTTATTCTTGCCTAACATCCCCCCAGAACCTCCCTGGAAGACTAATTTTACACAAAATTGTGAAGTATACATCTACCCACAAATAAGACACCATTCCTGGGTAAATGGACCAACCAGAACCACTCAGGACCAGTTCCAACACAAGCACTCGTTGTCATAAAAGTGCCCAAATTAGGCACACTGTTTGTGGAATAACTTTACTTCACAACTACCCTGGAAGATTATTTTATACAGAATGGTCAATATACATCTACCCTCATATGAGACAAAAATTCAGGTTAAATGGACCAAACAGAACCACCCAAGACCAGTTCCAATGCAACCACTATTTTTAACGAAAATTACCCCAATTTGGACACTTATTCTTGCCTAACATCCCCCCAGAACCTCCCTGGAAGACTAATTTTACACAATATTGTGAATTATACATCTACCCACAAATAAGACACCATTCCTGGGTAAATGGACCAACCAGAACCAATCAGGACCAGTTCCAATACAAGCACTCGTTGTCATAAAAGTGCCCAAATTAGGCACACTGTTTGTGGAATAACTTTACTTCACAACTACCCTGGAAGATTATTTTATACAGAATGGTCAATATACATCTACCCTCATATGAGACAAAAATTCAGGTTAAATGGACCAAACAGAACCACCCAAGACCAGTTCCAATGCAACCACTATTTTTAACGAAAATTACCCCAATTTGGACACTTATTCTTGCCTAACATCCCCCCAGAACCTCCCTGGAAGACTAATTTTACACAATATTGTGAATTATACATCTACCCACAAATAAGACACCATTCCTGGGTAAATGGACCAACCAGAACCAATCAGGACCAGTTCCAATACAAGCACTCGTTGTCATAAAAGTGCCCAAATTAGGCACACTGTTTGTGGAATAACTTTACTTCACAACTACCCTGGAAGATTATTTTATACAGAATGGTCAATATACATCTACCCTCATATGAGACAAAAATTCAGGTTAAATGGACCAAACAGAACCACCCAAGACCAGTTCCAATGCAACCACTATTTTTAACGAAAATTACCCCAATTTGGACACTTATTCTTGCCTAACATCCACCCAGAAACTCCCTGGAAGATTATTTTATAGAAAATGGTCAATATACATCTCCCCTCATATGAGACAAAAATTCAGGGTAAATGGACCAACCAGAACCGCTCAGGACCAGTTCCAAGACAAGCACTCGTTGTCATAAAAGTGCCCATATTAGGTACATTGATTGTGGCATAACTTTACTTCCCAACTACCCTGGAAGATTATTTTATACAGAATGGTCAATATACATCTACCCTCATAGGAGACAAAAATTCAGGGTAAATGGACCAACCAGAACCACCCAAGACCAGTTCCAAGACAACCACTATTTTTGACGCAATTTACCCCAATTTGGGCACTTATTCTTGCCTAACATCCCCCCAGAACCTCCCTGGAAGACTAATTTTACACAAAATTGTGAAGTATACATCTACCCACAAATAAGACACCATTCCTGGGTAAATGGACCAACCAGAACCACTCAGGACCAGTTCCAACACAAGCACTCGTTGTCATAAAAGTGCCCAAATTAGGCACACTGTTTGTGGAATAACTTTACTTCACAACTACCCTGGAAGATTATTTTATACAGAATGGTCAATATACATCTACCCTCATAGGAGACAAAAATTCAGGGTAAATGGACCAACCAGAACCACCCAAGACCAGTTCCAAGACAACCACTATTTTTGACGCAATTTACCCCAATTTGGGCACTTATTCTTGCCTAACATCCCCCCAGAACCTCCCTGGAAGACTAATTTTACACAAAATTGTGAAGTATACATCTACCCACAAATAAGACACCATTCCTGGGTAAATGGACCAACCAGAACCACTCAGGACCAGTTCCAACACAAGCACTCGTTGTCATAAAAGTGCCCAAATTAGGCACACTGTTTGTGGAATAACTTTACTTCACAACTACCCTGGAAGATTATTTTATACAGAATGGTCAATATACATCTACCCTCATATGAGACAAAAATTCAGGTTAAATGGACCAAACAGAACCACCCAAGACCAGTTCCAATGCAACCACTATTTTTAACGAAAATTACCCCAATTTGGACACTTATTCTTGCCTAACATCCCCCCAGAACCTCCCTGGAAGACTAATTTTACACAATATTGTGAATTATACATCTACCCACAAATAAGACACCATTCCTGGGTAAATGGACCAACCAGAACCAATCAGGACCAGTTCCAATACAAGCACTCGTTGTCATAAAAGTGCCCAAATTAGGCACACTGTTTGTGGAATAACTTTACTTCACAACTACCCTGGAAGATTATTTTATACAGAATGGTCAATATACATCTACCCTCATATGAGACAAAAATTCAGGTTAAATGGACCAAACAGAACCACCCAAGACCAGTTCCAATGCAACCACTATTTTTAACGAAAATTACCCCAATTTGGACACTTATTCTTGCCTAACATCCCCCCAGAACCTCCCTGGAAGACTAATTTTACACAATATTGTGAATTATACATCTACCCACAAATAAGACACCATTCCTGGGTAAATGGACCAACCAGAACCAATCAGGACCAGTTCCAATACAAGCACTCGTTGTCATAAAAGTGCCCAAATTAGGCACACTGTTTGTGGAATAACTTTACTTCACAACTACCCTGGAAGATTATTTTATACACAATGGTCAATATACATCTACCCTCATATGAGACAAAAATTCAGGTTAAATGGACCAAACAGAACCACCCAAGACCAGTTCCAATGCAACCACTATTTTTAACGAAAATTACCCCAATTTGGACACTTATTCTTGCCTAACATCCACCCAGAAACTCCCTGGAAGATTATTTTATAGAAAATGGTCAATATACATCTCCCCTCATATGAGACAAAAATTCAGGGTAAATGGACCAACCAGAACCACCCAAGACCAGTTCCAAGACAACCACTATTTTTGACGCAATTTACCCCAATTTGGGCACTTATTCTTGCCTAACATCCCCCCAGAACCTCCCTGGAAGACTAATTTTACACAAAATTGTGAAGTATACATCTACCCACAAATAAGACACCATTCCTGGGTAAATGGACCAACCAGAACCACTCAGGACCAGTTCCAACACAAGCACTCGTTGTCATAAAAGTGCCCAAATTAGGCACACTGTTTGTGGAATAACTTTACTTCACAACTACCCTGGAAGATTATTTTATACAGAATGGTCAATATACATCTACCCTCATATGAGACAAAAATTCAGGTTAAATGGACCAACCAGAACCACACAAGACCGGTTATAATGCAACCACTATTTTTGACGCAATTTACCCCAATTTGGGGCACTATTTCTGGCTTAAAATCCCCCCAGAACCTCCCTGGAAGACTAATTTTACACAAAATCATCAATAATACATGCACCCACATTTTAGGCACTTTTTCCGGGGAAAATAACCCCCCAGAACCGAAATGGGCTACTTTTTATACAAACCAGTACGCACTGGGCCGCTATGGAACCCGCAGAACTCTGCCACACTGTGGACATTTTTTTTTACTGCAATTAGGGTCAAATTGCCGGGTCAAAAGTGTCATTTCTTCGGGTAAATCACCCTCCTGGGCCCGGTTTTAATGTTTAAAAAGGTCAAATATTTGTATTAAATATATAATATTTGTATTTGATCGATGAGTGCTGATTTAAAACCAATTTTAGTGCATTTTGGGCACTTTTGAGAAAGGTCGTATGTCGTCGTATTTGGTCGCGCCGACGTTTATGGCTGTCTTTTACCCAGGAAAATCACCTCCAGTGCCCGATATTCATGTCTGCACTTTGTCTGCACAATATACATCTACCCTCATATGAGACAAAAATTCAGGTTAAATGGACCAACCAGAACCACCCAAGACCAGTTCCAAGACAACCACTATTTTTAACGCAATTTACCCCAATTTGGGCACTATTTCTTGCCTAACATCCCCCCAGAACCTCCCTGGAAGACTAATTTTACACAATATTGTGAATTATACATCTACCCACAAATAGGACACCATTCCTGGGTAAATGGACCAACCAGAACCAATCAGGACCAGTTCCAATACAAGCACTCGTTGTCATAAAAGTGCCCAAATTAGGCACACTGTTTGTGGCATAACTTTACTTCACAACTATCCTGGAAGATTATTTTATACAGAATGGTCAATATACATCTACCCTCATATGAGACAAAAATTCAGGTTAAATGGACCAAACAGAACCACCCAAGACCAGTTCCAATGCAACCACTATTTTTAACGAAAATTACCCCAATTTGGACACTTATTCTTGCCTAACATCCACCCAGAAACTCCCTGGAAGATTATTTTATAGAAAATGGTCAATATACATCTCCCCTCATATGAGACAAAAATTCAGGGTAAATGGACCAACCAGAACCGCTCAGGACCAGTTCCAAGACAAGCACTCGTTGTCATAAAAGTGCCCATATTAGGTACATTGATTGTGGCATAACTTTACTTCACAACTACCCTGGAAGATTATTTTATACAGAATGGTCAATATACATCTACCCTCATAGGAGACAAAAATTCAGGGTAAATGGACCAACCAGAACCACCCAAGACCAGTTCCAAGACAACCACTATTTTTGACGCAATTTACCCCAATTTGGGCACTTATTCTTGCCTAACATCCCCCCAGAACCTCCCTGGAAGACTAATTTTACACAAAATTGTGAAGTATACATCTACCCACAAATAAGACACCATTCCTGGGTAAATGGACCAACCAGAACCACTCAGGACCAGTTCCAACACAAGCACTCGTTGTCATAAAAGTGCCCAAATTAGGCACACTGTTTGTGGAATAACTTTACTTCACAACTACCCTGGAAGATTATTTTATACAGAATGGTCAATATACATCTACCCTCATATGAGACAAAAATTCAGGTTAAATGGACCAAACAGAACCACCCAAGACCAGTTCCAATGCAACCACTATTTTTAACGAAAATTACCCCAATTTGGACACTTATTCTTGCCTAACATCCCCCCAGAACCTCCCTGGAAGACTAATTTTACACAATATTGTGAATTATACATCTACCCACAAATAAGACACCATTCCTGGGTAAATGGACCAACCAGAACCAATCAGGACCAGTTCCAATACAAGCACTCGTTGTCATAAAAGTGCCCAAATTAGGCACACTGTTTGTGGAATAACTTTACTTCACAACTACCCTGGAAGATTATTTTATACAGAATGGTCAATATACATCTACCCTCATATGAGACAAAAATTCAGGTTAAATGGACCAAACAGAACCACCCAAGACCAGTTCCAATGCAACCACTATTTTTAACGAAAATTACCCCAATTTGGACACTTATTCTTGCCTAACATCCACCCAGAAACTCCCTGGAAGATTATTTTATAGAAAATGGTCAATATACATCTCCCCTCATATGAGACAAAAATTCAGGGTAAATGGACCAACCAGAACCGCTCAGGACCAGTTCCAAGACAAGCACTCGTTGTCATAAAAGTGCCCATATTAGGTACATTGATTGTGGCATAACTTTACTTCCCAACTACCCTGGAAGATTATTTTATACAGAATGGTCAATATACATCTACCCTCATAGGAGACAAAAATTCAGGGTAAATGGACCAACCAGAACCACCCAAGACCAGTTCCAAGACAACCACTATTTTTGACGCAATTTACCCCAATTTGGGCACTTATTCTTGCCTAACATCCCCCCAGAACCTCCCTGGAAGACTAATTTTACACAAAATTGTGAAGTATACATCTACCCACAAATAAGACACCATTCCTGGGTAAATGGACCAACCAGAACCACTCAGGACCAGTTCCAACACAAGCACTCGTTGTCATAAAAGTGCCCAAATTAGGCACACTGTTTGTGGAATAACTTTACTTCACAACTACCCTGGAAGATTATTTTATACAGAATGGTCAATATACATCTACCCTCATAGGAGACAAAAATTCAGGGTAAATGGACCAACCAGAACCACCCAAGACCAGTTCCAAGACAACCACTATTTTTGACGCAATTTACCCCAATTTGGGCACTTATTCTTGCCTAACATCCCCCCAGAACCTCCCTGGAAGACTAATTTTACACAAAATTGTGAAGTATACATCTACCCACAAATAAGACACCATTCCTGGGTAAATGGACCAACCAGAACCACTCAGGACCAGTTCCAACACAAGCACTCGTTGTCATAAAAGTGCCCAAATTAGGCACACTGTTTGTGGAATAACTTTACTTCACAACTACCCTGGAAGATTATTTTATACAGAATGGTCAATATACATCTACCCTCATATGAGACAAAAATTCAGGTTAAATGGACCAAACAGAACCACCCAAGACCAGTTCCAATGCAACCACTATTTTTAACGAAAATTACCCCAATTTGGACACTTATTCTTGCCTAACATCCCCCCAGAACCTCCCTGGAAGACTAATTTTACACAATATTGTGAATTATACATCTACCCACAAATAAGACACCATTCCTGGGTAAATGGACCAACCAGAACCAATCAGGACCAGTTCCAATACAAGCACTCGTTGTCATAAAAGTGCCCAAATTAGGCACACTGTTTGTGGAATAACTTTACTTCACAACTACCCTGGAAGATTATTTTATACAGAATGGTCAATATACATCTACCCTCATATGAGACAAAAATTCAGGTTAAATGGACCAAACAGAACCACCCAAGACCAGTTCCAATGCAACCACTATTTTTAACGAAAATTACCCCAATTTGGACACTTATTCTTGCCTAACATCCCCCCAGAACCTCCCTGGAAGACTAATTTTACACAATATTGTGAATTATACATCTACCCACAAATAAGACACCATTCCTGGGTAAATGGACCAACCAGAACCAATCAGGACCAGTTCCAATACAAGCACTCGTTGTCATAAAAGTGCCCAAATTAGGCACACTGTTTGTGGAATAACTTTACTTCACAACTACCCTGGAAGATTATTTTATACAGAATGGTCAATATACATCTACCCTCATATGAGACAAAAATTCAGGTTAAATGGACCAAACAGAACCACCCAAGACCAGTTCCAATGCAACCACTATTTTTAACGAAAATTACCCCAATTTGGACACTTATTCTTGCCTAACATCCCCCCAGAACCTCCCTGGAAGACTAATTTTACACAATATTGTGAATTATACATCTACCCACAAATAAGACACCATTCCTGGGTAAATGGACCAACCAGAACCAATCAGGACCAGTTCCAATACAAGCACTCGTTGTCATAAAAGTGCCCAAATTAGGCACACTGTTTGTGGAATAACTTTACTTCACAACTACCCTGGAAGATTATTTTATACACAATGGTCAATATACATCTACCCTCATATGAGACAAAAATTCAGGTTAAATGGACCAAACAGAACCACCCAAGACCAGTTCCAATGCAACCACTATTTTTAACGAAAATTACCCCAATTTGGACACTTATTCTTGCCTAACATCCACCCAGAAACTCCCTGGAAGATTATTTTATAGAAAATGGTCAATATACATCTCCCCTCATATGAGACAAAAATTCAGGGTAAATGGACCAACCAGAACCACCCAAGACCAGTTCCAAGACAACCACTATTTTTGACGCAATTTACCCCAATTTGGGCACTTATTCTTGCCTAACATCCCCCCAGAACCTCCCTGGAAGACTAATTTTACACAAAATTGTGAAGTATACATCTACCCACAAATAAGACACCATTCCTGGGTAAATGGACCAACCAGAACCACTCAGGACCAGTTCCAACACAAGCACTCGTTGTCATAAAAGTGCCCAAATTAGGCACACTGTTTGTGGAATAACTTTACTTCACAACTACCCTGGAAGATTATTTTATACAGAATGGTCAATATACATCTACCCTCATATGAGACAAAAATTCAGGTTAAATGGACCAACCAGAACCACACAAGACCGGTTATAATGCAACCACTATTTTTGACGCAATTTACCCCAATTTGGGGCACTATTTCTGGCTTAAAATCCCCCCAGAACCTCCCTGGAAGACTAATTTTACACAAAATCATCAATAATACATGCACCCACATTTTAGGCACTTTTTCCGGGGAAAATAACCCCCCAGAACCGAAATGGGCTACTTTTTATACAAACCAGTACGCACTGGGCCGCTATGGAACCCGCAGAACTCTGCCACACTGTGGACATTTTTTTTTACTGCAATTAGGGTCAAATTGCCGGGTCAAAAGTGTCATTTCTTCGGGTAAATCACCCTCCTGGGCCCGGTTTTAATGTTTAAAAAGGTCAAATATTTGTATTAAATATATAATATTTGTATTTGATCGATGAGTGCTGATTTAAAACCAATTTTAGTGCATTTTGGGCACTTTTGAGAATGGTCGTATGTCGTCGTATTTGGTCGCGCCGACGTTTATGGCTGTCTTTTACCCAGGAAAATCACCTCCAGTGCCCGATATTCATGTCTGCACTTTGTCTGCACAATATACATCTACCCTCATATGAGACAAAAATTCAGGTTAAATGGACCAACCAGAACCACCCAAGACCAGTTCCAAGACAACCACTATTTTTAACGCAATTTACCCCAATTTGGGCACTATTTCTTGCCTAACATCCCCCCAGAACCTCCCTGGAAGACTAATTTTACACAATATTGTGAATTATACATCTACCCACAAATAGGACACCATTCCTGGGTAAATGGACCAACCAGAACCAATCAGGACCAGTTCCAATACAAGCACTCGTTGTCATAAAAGTGCCCAAATTAGGCACACTGTTTGTGGCATAACTTTACTTCACAACTATCCTGGAAGATTATTTTATACAGAATGGTCAATATACATCTACCCTCATATGAGACAAAAATTCAGGTTAAATGGACCAAACAGAACCACCCAAGACCAGTTCCAATGCAACCACTATTTTTAACGAAAATTACCCCAATTTGGACACTTATTCTTGCCTAACATCCCCCCAGAACCTCCCTGGAAGACTAATTTTACACAATATTGTGAATTATACATCTACCCACAAATAAGACACCATTCCTGGGTAAATGGACCAACCAGAACCAATCAGGACCAGTTCCAATACAAGCACTCGTTGTCATAAAAGTGCCCAAATTAGGCACACTGTTTGTGGAATAACTTTACTTCACAACTACCCTGGAAGATTATTTTATACAGAATGGTCAATATACATCTACCCTCATATGAGACAAAAATTCAGGTTAAATGGACCAAACAGAACCACCCAAGACCAGTTCCAATGCAACCACTATTTTTAACGAAAATTACCCCAATTTGGACACTTATTCTTGCCTAACATCCCCCCAGAACCTCCCTGGAAGACTAATTTTACACAATATTGTGAATTATACATCTACCCACAAATAAGACACCATTCCTGGGTAAATGGACCAACCAGAACCAATCAGGACCAGTTCCAATACAAGCACTCGTTGTCATAAAAGTGCCCAAATTAGGCACACTGTTTGTGGAATAACTTTACTTCACAACTACCCTGGAAGATTATTTTATACACAATGGTCAATATACATCTACCCTCATATGAGACAAAAATTCAGGTTAAATGGACCAAACAGAACCACCCAAGACCAGTTCCAATGCAACCACTATTTTTAACGAAAATTACCCCAATTTGGACACTTATTCTTGCCTAACATCCACCCAGAAACTCCCTGGAAGATTATTTTATAGAAAATGGTCAATATACATCTCCCCTCATATGAGACAAAAATTCAGGGTAAATGGACCAACCAGAACCGCTCAGGACCAGTTCCAAGACAAGCACTCGTTGTCATAAAAGTGCCCATATTAGGTACATTGATTGTGGCATAACTTTACTTCCCAACTACCCTGGAAGATTATTTTATACAGAATGGTCAATATACATCTACCCTCATAGGAGACAAAAATTCAGGGTAAATGGACCAACCAGAACCACCCAAGACCAGTTCCAAGACAACCACTATTTTTGACGCAATTTACCCCAATTTGGGCACTTATTCTTGCCTAACATCCCCCCAGAACCTCCCTGGAAGACTAATTTTACACAAAATTGTGAAGTATACATCTACCCACAAATAAGACACCATTCCTGGGTAAATGGACCAACCAGAACCACTCAGGACCAGTTCCAACACAAGCACTCGTTGTCATAAAAGTGCCCAAATTAGGCACACTGTTTGTGGAATAACTTTACTTCACAACTACCCTGGAAGATTATTTTATACAGAATGGTCAATATACATCTACCCTCATAGGAGACAAAAATTCAGGGTAAATGGACCAACCAGAACCACCCAAGACCAGTTCCAAGACAACCACTATTTTTGACGCAATTTACCCCAATTTGGGCACTTATTCTTGCCTAACATCCCCCCAGAACCTCCCTGGAAGACTAATTTTACACAAAATTGTGAAGTATACATCTACCCACAAATAAGACACCATTCCTGGGTAAATGGACCAACCAGAACCACTCAGGACCAGTTCCAACACAAGCACTCGTTGTCATAAAAGTGCCCAAATTAGGCACACTGTTTGTGGAATAACTTTACTTCACAACTACCCTGGAAGATTATTTTATACAGAATGGTCAATATACATCTACCCTCATATGAGACAAAAATTCAGGTTAAATGGACCAAACAGAACCACCCAAGACCAGTTCCAATGCAACCACTATTTTTAACGAAAATTACCCCAATTTGGACACTTATTCTTGCCTAACATCCCCCCAGAACCTCCCTGGAAGACTAATTTTACACAATATTGTGAATTATACATCTACCCACAAATAAGACACCATTCCTGGGTAAATGGACCAACCAGAACCAATCAGGACCAGTTCCAATACAAGCACTCGTTGTCATAAAAGTGCCCAAATTAGGCACACTGTTTGTGGAATAACTTTACTTCACAACTACCCTGGAAGATTATTTTATACAGAATGGTCAATATACATCTACCCTCATATGAGACAAAAATTCAGGTTAAATGGACCAAACAGAACCACCCAAGACCAGTTCCAATGCAACCACTATTTTTAACGAAAATTACCCCAATTTGGACACTTATTCTTGCCTAACATCCCCCCAGAACCTCCCTGGAAGACTAATTTTACACAATATTGTGAATTATACATCTACCCACAAATAAGACACCATTCCTGGGTAAATGGACCAACCAGAACCAATCAGGACCAGTTCCAATACAAGCACTCGTTGTCATAAAAGTGCCCAAATTAGGCACACTGTTTGTGGAATAACTTTACTTCACAACTACCCTGGAAGATTATTTTATACAGAATGGTCAATATACATCTACCCTCATATGAGACAAAAATTCAGGTTAAATGGACCAAACAGAACCACCCAAGACCAGTTCCAATGCAACCACTATTTTTAACGAAAATTACCCCAATTTGGACACTTATTCTTGCCTAACATCCACCCAGAAACTCCCTGGAAGATTATTTTATAGAAAATGGTCAATATACATCTCCCCTCATATGAGACAAAAATTCAGGGTAAATGGACCAACCAGAACCGCTCAGGACCAGTTCCAAGACAAGCACTCGTTGTCATAAAAGTGCCCATATTAGGTACATTGATTGTGGCATAACTTTACTTCCCAACTACCCTGGAAGATTATTTTATACAGAATGGTCAATATACATCTACCCTCATAGGAGACAAAAATTCAGGGTAAATGGACCAACCAGAACCACCCAAGACCAGTTCCAAGACAACCACTATTTTTGACGCAATTTACCCCAATTTGGGCACTTATTCTTGCCTAACATCCCCCCAGAACCTCCCTGGAAGACTAATTTTACACAAAATTGTGAAGTATACATCTACCCACAAATAAGACACCATTCCTGGGTAAATGGACCAACCAGAACCACTCAGGACCAGTTCCAACACAAGCACTCGTTGTCATAAAAGTGCCCAAATTAGGCACACTGTTTGTGGAATAACTTTACTTCACAACTACCCTGGAAGATTATTTTATACAGAATGGTCAATATACATCTACCCTCATAGGAGACAAAAATTCAGGGTAAATGGACCAACCAGAACCACCCAAGACCAGTTCCAAGACAACCACTATTTTTGACGCAATTTACCCCAATTTGGGCACTTATTCTTGCCTAACATCCCCCCAGAACCTCCCTGGAAGACTAATTTTACACAAAATTGTGAAGTATACATCTACCCACAAATAAGACACCATTCCTGGGTAAATGGACCAACCAGAACCACTCAGGACCAGTTCCAACACAAGCACTCGTTGTCATAAAAGTGCCCAAATTAGGCACACTGTTTGTGGAATAACTTTACTTCACAACTACCCTGGAAGATTATTTTATACAGAATGGTCAATATACATCTACCCTCATATGAGACAAAAATTCAGGTTAAATGGACCAAACAGAACCACCCAAGACCAGTTCCAATGCAACCACTATTTTTAACGAAAATTACCCCAATTTGGACACTTATTCTTGCCTAACATCCCCCCAGAACCTCCCTGGAAGACTAATTTTACACAATATTGTGAATTATACATCTACCCACAAATAAGACACCATTCCTGGGTAAATGGACCAACCAGAACCAATCAGGACCAGTTCCAATACAAGCACTCGTTGTCATAAAAGTGCCCAAATTAGGCACACTGTTTGTGGAATAACTTTACTTCACAACTACCCTGGAAGATTATTTTATACAGAATGGTCAATATACATCTACCCTCATATGAGACAAAAATTCAGGTTAAATGGACCAAACAGAACCACCCAAGACCAGTTCCAATGCAACCACTATTTTTAACGAAAATTACCCCAATTTGGACACTTATTCTTGCCTAACATCCCCCCAGAACCTCCCTGGAAGACTAATTTTACACAATATTGTGAATTATACATCTACCCACAAATAAGACACCATTCCTGGGTAAATGGACCAACCAGAACCAATCAGGACCAGTTCCAATACAAGCACTCGTTGTCATAAAAGTGCCCAAATTAGGCACACTGTTTGTGGAATAACTTTACTTCACAACTACCCTGGAAGATTATTTTATACACAATGGTCAATATACATCTACCCTCATATGAGACAAAAATTCAGGTTAAATGGACCAAACAGAACCACCCAAGACCAGTTCCAATGCAACCACTATTTTTAACGAAAATTACCCCAATTTGGACACTTATTCTTGCCTAACATCCACCCAGAAACTCCCTGGAAGATTATTTTATAGAAAATGGTCAATATACATCTCCCCTCATATGAGACAAAAATTCAGGGTAAATGGACCAACCAGAACCACCCAAGACCAGTTCCAAGACAACCACTATTTTTGACGCAATTTACCCCAATTTGGGCACTTATTCTTGCCTAACATCCCCCCAGAACCTCCCTGGAAGACTAATTTTACACAAAATTGTGAAGTATACATCTACCCACAAATAAGACACCATTCCTGGGTAAATGGACCAACCAGAACCACTCAGGACCAGTTCCAACACAAGCACTCGTTGTCATAAAAGTGCCCAAATTAGGCACACTGTTTGTGGAATAACTTTACTTCACAACTACCCTGGAAGATTATTTT
The DNA here is from genome assembly GCF_051989625.1 of Stigmatopora argus. Taxonomy (NCBI): domain Eukaryota; kingdom Metazoa; phylum Chordata; class Actinopteri; order Syngnathiformes; family Syngnathidae; genus Stigmatopora; species Stigmatopora argus. The sequence goes on along the minus strand of NW_027520099.1, from coordinate 30,901 downwards.
ATACAGAATGGTCAATATACATCTACCCTCATATGAGACAAAAATTCAGGTTAAATGGACCAACCAGAACCACACAAGACCGGTTATAATGCAACCACTATTTTTGACGCAATTTACCCCAATTTGGGGCACTATTTCTGGCTTAAAATCCCCCCAGAACCTCCCTGGAAGACTAATTTTACACAAAATCATCAATAATACATGCACCCACATTTTAGGCACTTTTTCCGGGGAAAATAACCCCCCAGAACCGAAATGGGCTACTTTTTATACAAACCAGTACGCACTGGGCCGCTATGGAACCCGCAGAACTCTGCCACACTGTGGACATTTTTTTTTACTGCAATTAGGGTCAAATTGCCGGGTCAAAAGTGTCATTTCTTCGGGTAAATCACCCTCCTGGGCCCGGTTTTAATGTTTAAAAAGGTCAAATATTTGTATTAAATATATAATATTTGTATTTGATCGATGAGTGCTGATTTAAAACCAATTTTAGTGCATTTTGGGCACTTTTGAGAATGGTCGTATGTCGTCGTATTTGGTCGCGCCGACGTTTATGGCTGTCTTTTACCCAGGAAAATCACCTCCAGTGCCCGATATTCATGTCTGCACTTTGTCTGCACAATATACATCTACCCTCATATGAGACAAAAATTCAGGTTAAATGGACCAACCAGAACCACCCAAGACCAGTTCCAAGACAACCACTATTTTTAACGCAATTTACCCCAATTTGGGCACTATTTCTTGCCTAACATCCCCCCAGAACCTCCCTGGAAGACTAATTTTACACAATATTGTGAATTATACATCTACCCACAAATAGGACACCATTCCTGGGTAAATGGACCAACCAGAACCAATCAGGACCAGTTCCAATACAAGCACTCGTTGTCATAAAAGTGCCCAAATTAGGCACACTGTTTGTGGCATAACTTTACTTCACAACTATCCTGGAAGATTATTTTATACAGAATGGTCAATATACATCTACCCTCATATGAGACAAAAATTCAGGTTAAATGGACCAAACAGAACCACCCAAGACCAGTTCCAATGCAACCACTATTTTTAACGAAAATTACCCCAATTTGGACACTTATTCTTGCCTAACATCCACCCAGAAACTCCCTGGAAGATTATTTTATAGAAAATGGTCAATATACATCTCCCCTCATATGAGACAAAAATTCAGGGTAAATGGACCAACCAGAACCGCTCAGGACCAGTTCCAAGACAAGCACTCGTTGTCATAAAAGTGCCCATATTAGGTACATTGATTGTGGCATAACTTTACTTCACAACTACCCTGGAAGATTATTTTATACAGAATGGTCAATATACATCTACCCTCATAGGAGACAAAAATTCAGGGTAAATGGACCAACCAGAACCACCCAAGACCAGTTCCAAGACAACCACTATTTTTGACGCAATTTACCCCAATTTGGGCACTTATTCTTGCCTAACATCCCCCCAGAACCTCCCTGGAAGACTAATTTTACACAAAATTGTGAAGTATACATCTACCCACAAATAAGACACCATTCCTGGGTAAATGGACCAACCAGAACCACTCAGGACCAGTTCCAACACAAGCACTCGTTGTCATAAAAGTGCCCAAATTAGGCACACTGTTTGTGGAATAACTTTACTTCACAACTACCCTGGAAGATTATTTTATACAGAATGGTCAATATACATCTACCCTCATATGAGACAAAAATTCAGGTTAAATGGACCAAACAGAACCACCCAAGACCAGTTCCAATGCAACCACTATTTTTAACGAAAATTACCCCAATTTGGACACTTATTCTTGCCTAACATCCCCCCAGAACCTCCCTGGAAGACTAATTTTACACAATATTGTGAATTATACATCTACCCACAAATAAGACACCATTCCTGGGTAAATGGACCAACCAGAACCAATCAGGACCAGTTCCAATACAAGCACTCGTTGTCATAAAAGTGCCCAAATTAGGCACACTGTTTGTGGAATAACTTTACTTCACAACTACCCTGGAAGATTATTTTATACAGAATGGTCAATATACATCTACCCTCATATGAGACAAAAATTCAGGTTAAATGGACCAAACAGAACCACCCAAGACCAGTTCCAATGCAACCACTATTTTTAACGAAAATTACCCCAATTTGGACACTTATTCTTGCCTAACATCCACCCAGAAACTCCCTGGAAGATTATTTTATAGAAAATGGTCAATATACATCTCCCCTCATATGAGACAAAAATTCAGGGTAAATGGACCAACCAGAACCGCTCAGGACCAGTTCCAAGACAAGCACTCGTTGTCATAAAAGTGCCCATATTAGGTACATTGATTGTGGCATAACTTTACTTCCCAACTACCCTGGAAGATTATTTTATACAGAATGGTCAATATACATCTACCCTCATAGGAGACAAAAATTCAGGGTAAATGGACCAACCAGAACCACCCAAGACCAGTTCCAAGACAACCACTATTTTTGACGCAATTTACCCCAATTTGGGCACTTATTCTTGCCTAACATCCCCCCAGAACCTCCCTGGAAGACTAATTTTACACAAAATTGTGAAGTATACATCTACCCACAAATAAGACACCATTCCTGGGTAAATGGACCAACCAGAACCACTCAGGACCAGTTCCAACACAAGCACTCGTTGTCATAAAAGTGCCCAAATTAGGCACACTGTTTGTGGAATAACTTTACTTCACAACTACCCTGGAAGATTATTTTATACAGAATGGTCAATATACATCTACCCTCATAGGAGACAAAAATTCAGGGTAAATGGACCAACCAGAACCACCCAAGACCAGTTCCAAGACAACCACTATTTTTGACGCAATTTACCCCAATTTGGGCACTTATTCTTGCCTAACATCCCCCCAGAACCTCCCTGGAAGACTAATTTTACACAAAATTGTGAAGTATACATCTACCCACAAATAAGACACCATTCCTGGGTAAATGGACCAACCAGAACCACTCAGGACCAGTTCCAACACAAGCACTCGTTGTCATAAAAGTGCCCAAATTAGGCACACTGTTTGTGGAATAACTTTACTTCACAACTACCCTGGAAGATTATTTTATACAGAATGGTCAATATACATCTACCCTCATATGAGACAAAAATTCAGGTTAAATGGACCAAACAGAACCACCCAAGACCAGTTCCAATGCAACCACTATTTTTAACGAAAATTACCCCAATTTGGACACTTATTCTTGCCTAACATCCCCCCAGAACCTCCCTGGAAGACTAATTTTACACAATATTGTGAATTATACATCTACCCACAAATAAGACACCATTCCTGGGTAAATGGACCAACCAGAACCAATCAGGACCAGTTCCAATACAAGCACTCGTTGTCATAAAAGTGCCCAAATTAGGCACACTGTTTGTGGAATAACTTTACTTCACAACTACCCTGGAAGATTATTTTATACACAATGGTCAATATACATCTACCCTCATATGAGACAAAAATTCAGGTTAAATGGACCAAACAGAACCACCCAAGACCAGTTCCAATGCAACCACTATTTTTAACGAAAATTACCCCAATTTGGACACTTATTCTTGCCTAACATCCACCCAGAAACTCCCTGGAAGATTATTTTATAGAAAATGGTCAATATACATCTCCCCTCATATGAGACAAAAATTCAGGGTAAATGGACCAACCAGAACCACCCAAGACCAGTTCCAAGACAACCACTATTTTTGACGCAATTTACCCCAATTTGGGCACTTATTCTTGCCTAACATCCCCCCAGAACCTCCCTGGAAGACTAATTTTACACAAAATTGTGAAGTATACATCTACCCACAAATAAGACACCATTCCTGGGTAAATGGACCAACCAGAACCACTCAGGACCAGTTCCAACACAAGCACTCGTTGTCATAAAAGTGCCCAAATTAGGCACACTGTTTGTGGAATAACTTTACTTCACAACTACCCTGGAAGATTATTTTATACAGAATGGTCAATATACATCTACCCTCATATGAGACAAAAATTCAGGTTAAATGGACCAACCAGAACCACACAAGACCGGTTATAATGCAACCACTATTTTTGACGCAATTTACCCCAATTTGGGGCACTATTTCTGGCTTAAAATCCCCCCAGAACCTCCCTGGAAGACTAATTTTACACAAAATCATCAATAATACATGCACCCACATTTTAGGCACTTTTTCCGGGGAAAATAACCCCCCAGAACCGAAATGGGCTACTTTTTATACAAACCAGTACGCACTGGGCCGCTATGGAACCCGCAGAACTCTGCCACACTGTGGACATTTTTTTTTACTGCAATTAGGGTCAAATTGCCGGGTCAAAAGTGTCATTTCTTCGGGTAAATCACCCTCCTGGGCCCGGTTTTAATGTTTAAAAAGGTCAAATATTTGTATTAAATATATAATATTTGTATTTGATCGATGAGTGCTGATTTAAAACCAATTTTAGTGCATTTTGGGCACTTTTGAGAATGGTCGTATGTCGTCGTATTTGGTCGCGCCGACGTTTATGGCTGTCTTTTACCCAGGAAAATCACCTCCAGTGCCCGATATTCATGTCTGCACTTTGTCTGCACAATATACATCTACCCTCATATGAGACAAAAATTCAGGTTAAATGGACCAACCAGAACCACCCAAGACCAGTTCCAAGACAACCACTATTTTTAACGCAATTTACCCCAATTTGGGCACTATTTCTTGCCTAACATCCCCCCAGAACCTCCCTGGAAGACTAATTTTACACAATATTGTGAATTATACATCTACCCACAAATAGGACACCATTCCTGGGTAAATGGACCAACCAGAACCAATCAGGACCAGTTCCAATACAAGCACTCGTTGTCATAAAAGTGCCCAAATTAGGCACACTGTTTGTGGCATAACTTTACTTCACAACTATCCTGGAAGATTATTTTATACAGAATGGTCAATATACATCTACCCTCATATGAGACAAAAATTCAGGTTAAATGGACCAAACAGAACCACCCAAGACCAGTTCCAATGCAACCACTATTTTTAACGAAAATTACCCCAATTTGGACACTTATTCTTGCCTAACATCCACCCAGAAACTCCCTGGAAGATTATTTTATAGAAAATGGTCAATATACATCTCCCCTCATATGAGACAAAAATTCAGGGTAAATGGACCAACCAGAACCGCTCAGGACCAGTTCCAAGACAAGCACTCGTTGTCATAAAAGTGCCCATATTAGGTACATTGATTGTGGCATAACTTTACTTCACAACTACCCTGGAAGATTATTTTATACAGAATGGTCAATATACATCTACCCTCATAGGAGACAAAAATTCAGGGTAAATGGACCAACCAGAACCACCCAAGACCAGTTCCAAGACAACCACTATTTTTGACGCAATTTACCCCAATTTGGGCACTTATTCTTGCCTAACATCCCCCCAGAACCTCCCTGGAAGACTAATTTTACACAAAATTGTGAAGTATACATCTACCCACAAATAAGACACCATTCCTGGGTAAATGGACCAACCAGAACCACTCAGGACCAGTTCCAACACAAGCACTCGTTGTCATAAAAGTGCCCAAATTAGGCACACTGTTTGTGGAATAACTTTACTTCACAACTACCCTGGAAGATTATTTTATACAGAATGGTCAATATACATCTACCCTCATATGAGACAAAAATTCAGGTTAAATGGACCAAACAGAACCACCCAAGACCAGTTCCAATGCAACCACTATTTTTAACGAAAATTACCCCAATTTGGACACTTATTCTTGCCTAACATCCCCCCAGAACCTCCCTGGAAGACTAATTTTACACAATATTGTGAATTATACATCTACCCACAAATAAGACACCATTCCTGGGTAAATGGACCAACCAGAATCAATCAGGACCAGTTCCAATACAAGCACTCGTTGTCATAAAAGTGCCCAAATTAGGCACACTGTTTGTGGAATAACTTTACTTCACAACTACCCTGGAAGATTATTTTATACAGAATGGTCAATATACATCTACCCTCATATGAGACAAAAATTCAGGTTAAATGGACCAAACAGAACCACCCAAGACCAGTTCCAATGCAACCACTATTTTTAACGAAAATTACCCCAATTTGGACACTTATTCTTGCCTAACATCCACCCAGAAACTCCCTGGAAGATTATTTTATAGAAAATGGTCAATATACATCTCCCCTCATATGAGACAAAAATTCAGGGTAAATGGACCAACCAGAACCGCTCAGGACCAGTTCCAAGACAAGCACTCGTTGTCATAAAAGTGCCCATATTAGGTACATTGATTGTGGCATAACTTTACTTCCCAACTACCCTGGAAGATTATTTTATACAGAATGGTCAATATACATCTACCCTCATAGGAGACAAAAATTCAGGGTAAATGGACCAACCAGAACCACCCAAGACCAGTTCCAAGACAACCACTATTTTTGACGCAATTTACCCCAATTTGGGCACTTATTCTTGCCTAACATCCCCCCAGAACCTCCCTGGAAGACTAATTTTACACAAAATTGTGAAGTATACATCTACCCACAAATAAGACACCATTCCTGGGTAAATGGACCAACCAGAACCACTCAGGACCAGTTCCAACACAAGCACTCGTTGTCATAAAAGTGCCCAAATTAGGCACACTGTTTGTGGAATAACTTTACTTCACAACTACCCTGGAAGATTATTTTATACAGAATGGTCAATATACATCTACCCTCATAGGAGACAAAAATTCAGGGTAAATGGACCAACCAGAACCACCCAAGACCAGTTCCAAGACAACCACTATTTTTGACGCAATTTACCCCAATTTGGGCACTTATTCTTGCCTAACATCCCCCCAGAACCTCCCTGGAAGACTAATTTTACACAAAATTGTGAAGTATACATCTACCCACAAATAAGACACCATTCCTGGGTAAATGGACCAACCAGAACCACTCAGGACCAGTTCCAACACAAGCACTCGTTGTCATAAAAGTGCCCAAATTAGGCACACTGTTTGTGGAATAACTTTACTTCACAACTACCCTGGAAGATTATTTTATACAGAATGGTCAATATACATCTACCCTCATATGAGACAAAAATTCAGGTTAAATGGACCAAACAGAACCACCCAAGACCAGTTCCAATGCAACCACTATTTTTAACGAAAATTACCCCAATTTGGACACTTATTCTTGCCTAACATCCACCCAGAAACTCCCTGGAAGATTATTTTATAGAAAATGGTCAATATACATCTCCCCTCATATGAGACAAAAATTCAGGGTAAATGGACCAACCAGAACCACCCAAGACCAGTTCCAAGACAACCACTATTTTTGACGCAATTTACCCCAATTTGGGCACTTATTCTTGCCTAACATCCCCCCAGAACCTCCCTGGAAGACTAATTTTACACAAAATTGTGAAGTATACATCTACCCACAAATAAGACACCATTCCTGGGTAAATGGACCAACCAGAACCACTCAGGACCAGTTCCAACACAAGCACTCGTTGTCATAAAAGTGCCCAAATTAGGCACACTGTTTGTGGAATAACTTTACTTCACAACTACCCTGGAAGATTATTTTATACAGAATGGTCAATATACATCTACCCTCATATGAGACAAAAATTCAGGTTAAATGGACCAACCAGAACCACACAAGACCGGTTATAATGCAACCACTATTTTTGACGCAATTTACCCCAATTTGGGGCACTATTTCTGGCTTAAAATCCCCCCAGAACCTCCCTGGAAGACTAATTTTACACAAAATCATCAATAATACATGCACCCACATTTTAGGCACTTTTTCCGGGGAAAATAACCCCCCAGAACCGAAATGGGCTACTTTTTATACAAACCAGTACGCACTGGGCCGCTATGGAACCCGCAGAACTCTGCCACACTGTGGACATTTTTTTTTACTGCAATTAGGGTCAAATTGCCGGGTCAAAAGTGTCATTTCTTCGGGTAAATCACCCTCCTGGGCCCGGTTTTAATGTTTAAAAAGGTCAAATATTTGTATTAAATATATAATATTTGTATTTGATCGATGAGTGCTGATTTAAAACCAATTTTAGTGCATTTTGGGCACTTTTGAGAATGGTCGTATGTCGTCGTATTTGGTCGCGCCGACGTTTATGGCTGTCTTTTACCCAGGAAAATCACCTCCAGTGCCCGATATTCATGTCTGCACTTTGTCTGCACAATATACATCTACCCTCATATGAGACAAAAATTCAGGTTAAATGGACCAACCAGAACCACCCAAGACCAGTTCCAAGACAACCACTATTTTTAACGCAATTTACCCCAATTTGGGCACTATTTCTTGCCTAACATCCCCCCAGAACCTCCCTGGAAGACTAATTTTACACAATATTGTGAATTATACATCTACCCACAAATAGGACACCATTCCTGGGTAAATGGACCAACCAGAACCAATCAGGACCAGTTCCAATACAAGCACTCGTTGTCATAAAAGTGCCCAAATTAGGCACACTGTTTGTGGCATAACTTTACTTCACAACTATCCTGGAAGATTATTTTATACAGAATGGTCAATATACATCTACCCTCATATGAGACAAAAATTCAGGTTAAATGGACCAAACAGAACCACCCAAGACCAGTTCCAATGCAACCACTATTTTTAACGAAAATTACCCCAATTTGGACACTTATTCTTGCCTAACATCCACCCAGAAACTCCCTGGAAGATTATTTTATAGAAAATGGTCAATATACATCTCCCCTCATATGAGACAAAAATTCAGGGTAAATGGACCAACCAGAACCGCTCAGGACCAGTTCCAAGACAAGCACTCGTTGTCATAAAAGTGCCCATATTAGGTACATTGATTGTGGCATAACTTTACTTCACAACTACCCTGGAAGATTATTTTATACAGAATGGTCAATATACATCTACCCTCATAGGAGACAAAAATTCAGGGTAAATGGACCAACCAGAACCACCCAAGACCAGTTCCAAGACAACCACTATTTTTGACGCAATTTACCCCAATTTGGGCACTTATTCTTGCCTAACATCCCCCCAGAACCTCCCTGGAAGACTAATTTTACACAAAATTGTGAAGTATACATCTACCCACAAATAAGACACCATTCCTGGGTAAATGGACCAACCAGAACCACTCAGGACCAGTTCCAACACAAGCACTCGTTGTCATAAAAGTGCCCAAATTAGGCACACTGTTTGTGGAATAACTTTACTTCACAACTACCCTGGAAGATTATTTTATACAGAATGGTCAATATACATCTACCCTCATATGAGACAAAAATTCAGGTTAAATGGACCAAACAGAACCACCCAAGACCAGTTCCAATGCAACCACTATTTTTAACGAAAATTACCCCAATTTGGACACTTATTCTTGCCTAACATCCCCCCAGAACCTCCCTGGAAGACTAATTTTACACAAAATTGTGAAGTATACATCTACCCACAAATAAGACACCATTCCTGGGTAAATGGACCAACCAGAACCACTCAGGACCAGTTCCAACACAAGCACTCGTTGTCATAAAAGTGCCCAAATTAGGCACACTGTTTGTGGAATAACTTTACTTCACAACTACCCTGGAAGATTATTTTATACAGAATGGTCAATATACATCTACCCTCATAGGAGACAAAAATTCAGGGTAAATGGACCAACCAGAACCACCCAAGACCAGTTCCAAGACAACCACTATTTTTGACGCAATTTACCCCAATTTGGGCACTTATTCTTGCCTAACATCCCCCCAGAACCTCCCTGGAAGACTAATTTTACACAAAATTGTGAAGTATACATCTACCCACAAATAAGACACCATTCCTGGGTAAATGGACCAACCAGAACCACTCAGGACCAGTTCCAACACAAGCACTCGTTGTCATAAAAGTGCCCAAATTAGGCACACTGTTTGTGGAATAACTTTACTTCACAACTACCCTGGAAGATTATTTTATACAGAATGGTCAATATACATCTACCCTCATATGAGACAAAAATTCAGGTTAAATGGACCAAACAGAACCACCCAAGACCAGTTCCAATGCAACCACTATTTTTAACGAAAATTACCCCAATTTGGACACTTATTCTTGCCTAACATCCCCCCAGAACCTCCCTGGAAGACTAATTTTACACAATATTGTGAATTATACATCTACCCACAAATAAGACACCATTCCTGGGTAAATGGACCAACCAGAACCAATCAGGACCAGTTCCAATACAAGCACTCGTTGTCATAAAAGTGCCCAAATTAGGCACACTGTTTGTGGAATAACTTTACTTCACAACTACCCTGGAAGATTATTTTATACAGAATGGTCAATATACATCTACCCTCATATGAGACAAAAATTCAGGTTAAATGGACCAAACAGAACCACCCAAGACCAGTTCCAATGCAACCACTATTTTTAACGAAAATTACCCCAATTTGGACACTTATTCTTGCCTAACATCCCCCCAGAACCTCCCTGGAAGACTAATTTTACACAATATTGTGAATTATACATCTACCCACAAATAAGACACCATTCCTGGGTAAATGGACCAACCAGAACCAATCAGGACCAGTTCCAATACAAGCACTCGTTGTCATAAAAGTGCCCAAATTAGGCACACTGTTTGTGGAATAACTTTACTTCACAACTACCCTGGAAGATTATTTTATACACAATGGTCAATATACATCTACCCTCATATGAGACAAAAATTCAGGTTAAATGGACCAAACAGAACCACCCAAGACCAGTTCCAATGCAACCACTATTTTTAACGAAAATTACCCCAATTTGGACACTTATTCTTGCCTAACATCCACCCAGAAACTCCCTGGAAGATTATTTTATAGAAAATGGTCAATATACATCTCCCCTCATATGAGACAAAAATTCAGGGTAAATGGACCAACCAGAACCACCCAAGACCAGTTCCAAGACAACCACTATTTTTGACGCAATTTACCCCAATTTGGGCACTTATTCTTGCCTAACATCCCCCCAGAACCTCCCTGGAAGACTAATTTTACACAAAATTGTGAAGTATACATCTACCCACAAATAAGACACCATTCCTGGGTAAATGGACCAACCAGAACCACTCAGGACCAGTTCCAACACAAGCACTCGTTGTCATAAAAGTGCCCAAATTAGGCACACTGTTTGTGGAATAACTTTACTTCACAACTACCCTGGAAGATTATTTTATACAGAATGGTCAATATACATCTACCCTCATATGAGACAAAAATTCAGGTTAAATGGACCAAACAGAACCACCCAAGACCAGTTCCAATGCAACCACTATTTTTAACGAAAATTACCCCAATTTGGACACTTATTCTTGCCTAACATCCCCCCAGAACCTCCCTGGAAGACTAATTTTACACAATATTGTGAATTATACATCTACCCACAAATAAGACACCATTCCTGGGTAAATGGACCAACCAGAACCAATCAGGACCAGTTCCAATACAAGCACTCGTTGTCATAAAAGTGCCCAAATTAGGCACACTGTTTGTGGAATAACTTTACTTCACAACTACCCTGGAAGATTATTTTATACACAATGGTCAATATACATCTACCCTCATATGAGACAAAAATTCAGGTTAAATGGACCAAACAGAACCACCCAAGACCAGTTCCAATGCAACCACTATTTTTAACGAAAATTACCCCAATTTGGACACTTATTCTTGCCTAACATCCACCCAGAAACTCCCTGGAAGATTATTTTATAGAAAATGGTCAATATACATCTCCCCTCATATGAGACAAAAATTCAGGGTAAATGGACCAACCAGAACCACCCAAGACCAGTTCCAAGACAACCACTATTTTTGACGCAATTTACCCCAATTTGGGCACTTATTCTTGCCTAACATCCCCCCAGAACCTCCCTGGAAGACTAATTTTACACAAAATTGTGAAGTATACATCTACCCACAAATAAGACACCATTCCTGGGTAAATGGACCAACCAGAACCACTCAGGACCAGTTCCAACACAAGCACTCGTTGTCATAAAAGTGCCCAAATTAGGCACACTGTTTGTGGAATAACTTTACTTCACAACTACCCTGGAAGATTATTTTATACAGAATGGTCAATATACATCTACCCTCATATGAGACAAAAATTCAGGTTAAATGGACCAACCAGAACCACACAAGACCGGTTATAATGCAACCACTATTTTTGACGCAATTTACCCCAATTTGGGGCACTATTTCTGGCTTAAAATCCCCCCAGAACCTCCCTGGAAGACTAATTTTACACAAAATCATCAATAATACATGCACCCACATTTTAGGCACTTTTTCCGGGGAAAATAACCCCCCAGAACCGAAATGGGCTACTTTTTATACAAACCAGTACGCACTGGGCCGCTATGGAACCCGCAGAACTCTGCCACACTGTGGACATTTTTTTTTACTGCAATTAGGGTCAAATTGCCGGGTCAAAAGTGTCATTTCTTCGGGTAAATCACCCTCCTGGGCCCGGTTTTAATGTTTAAAAAGGTCAAATATTTGTATTAAATATATAATATTTGTATTTGATCGATGAGTGCTGATTTAAAACCAATTTTAGTGCATTTTGGGCACTTTTGAGAATGGTCGTATGTCGTCGTATTTGGTCGCGCCGACGTTTATGGCTGTCTTTTACCCAGGAAAATCACCTCCAGTGCCCGATATTCATGTCTGCACTTTGTCTGCACAATATACATCTACCCTCATATGAGACAAAAATTCAGGTTAAATGGACCAACCAGAACCACCCAAGACCAGTTCCAAGACAACCACTATTTTTAACGCAATTTACCCCAATTTGGGCACTATTTCTTGCCTAACATCCCCCCAGAACCTCCCTGGAAGACTAATTTTACACAATATTGTGAATTATACATCTACCCACAAATAGGACACCATTCCTGGGTAAATGGACCAACCAGAACCAATCAGGACCAGTTCCAATACAAGCACTCGTTGTCATAAAAGTGCCCAAATTAGGCACACTGTTTGTGGCATAACTTTACTTCACAACTATCCTGGAAGATTATTTTATACAGAATGGTCAATATACATCTACCCTCATATGAGACAAAAATTCAGGTTAAATGGACCAAACAGAACCACCCAAGACCAGTTCCAATGCAACCACTATTTTTAACGAAAATTACCCCAATTTGGACACTTATTCTTGCCTAACATCCACCCAGAAACTCCCTGGAAGATTATTTTATAGAAAATGGTCAATATACATCTCCCCTCATATGAGACAAAAATTCAGGGTAAATGGACCAACCAGAACCGCTCAGGACCAGTTCCAAGACAAGCACTCGTTGTCATAAAAGTGCCCATATTAGGTACATTGATTGTGGCATAACTTTACTTCACAACTACCCTGGAAGATTATTTTATACAGAATGGTCAATATACATCTACCCTCATAGGAGACAAAAATTCAGGGTAAATGGACCAACCAGAACCACCCAAGACCAGTTCCAAGACAACCACTATTTTTGACGCAATTTACCCCAATTTGGGCACTTATTCTTGCCTAACATCCCCCCAGAACCTCCCTGGAAGACTAATTTTACACAAAATTGTGAAGTATACATCTACCCACAAATAAGACACCATTCCTGGGTAAATGGACCAACCAGAACCACTCAGGACCAGTTCCAACACAAGCACTCGTTGTCATAAAAGTGCCCAAATTAGGCACACTGTTTGTGGAATAACTTTACTTCACAACTACCCTGGAAGATTATTTTATACAGAATGGTCAATATACATCTACCCTCATATGAGACAAAAATTCAGGTTAAATGGACCAAACAGAACCACCCAAGACCAGTTCCAATGCAACCACTATTTTTAACGAAAATTACCCCAATTTGGACACTTATTCTTGCCTAACATCCCCCCAGAACCTCCCTGGAAGACTAATTTTACACAATATTGTGAATTATACATCTACCCACAAATAAGACACCATTCCTGGGTAAATGGACCAACCAGAACCAATCAGGACCAGTTCCAATACAAGCACTCGTTGTCATAAAAGTGCCCAAATTAGGCACACTGTTTGTGGAATAACTTTACTTCACAACTACCCTGGAAGATTATTTTATACAGAATGGTCAATATACATCTACCCTCATATGAGACAAAAATTCAGGTTAAATGGACCAAACAGAACCACCCAAGACCAGTTCCAATGCAACCACTATTTTTAACGAAAATTACCCCAATTTGGACACTTATTCTTGCCTAACATCCACCCAGAAACTCCCTGGAAGATTATTTTATAGAAAATGGTCAATATACATCTCCCCTCATATGAGACAAAAATTCAGGGTAAATGGACCAACCAGAACCGCTCAGGACCAGTTCCAAGACAAGCACTCGTTGTCATAAAAGTGCCCATATTAGGTACATTGATTGTGGCATAACTTTACTTCCCAACTACCCTGGAAGATTATTTTATACAGAATGGTCAATATACATCTACCCTCATAGGAGACAAAAATTCAGGGTAAATGGACCAACCAGAACCACCCAAGACCAGTTCCAAGACAACCACTATTTTTGACGCAATTTACCCCAATTTGGGCACTTATTCTTGCCTAACATCCCCCCAGAACCTCCCTGGAAGACTAATTTTACACAAAATTGTGAAGTATACATCTACCCACAAATAAGACACCATTCCTGGGTAAATGGACCAACCAGAACCACTCAGGACCAGTTCCAACACAAGCACTCGTTGTCATAAAAGTGCCCAAATTAGGCACACTGTTTGTGGAATAACTTTACTTCACAACTACCCTGGAAGATTATTTTATACAGAATGGTCAATATACATCTACCCTCATAGGAGACAAAAATTCAGGGTAAATGGACCAACCAGAACCACCCAAGACCAGTTCCAAGACAACCACTATTTTTGACGCAATTTACCCCAATTTGGGCACTTATTCTTGCCTAACATCCCCCCAGAACCTCCCTGGAAGACTAATTTTACACAAAATTGTGAAGTATACATCTACCCACAAATAAGACACCATTCCTGGGTAAATGGACCAACCAGAACCACTCAGGACCAGTTCCAACACAAGCACTCGTTGTCATAAAAGTGCCCAAATTAGGCACACTGTTTGTGGAATAACTTTACTTCACAACTACCCTGGAAGATTATTTTATACAGAATGGTCAATATACATCTACCCTCATATGAGACAAAAATTCAGGTTAAATGGACCAAACAGAACCACCCAAGACCAGTTCCAATGCAACCACTATTTTTAACGAAAATTACCCCAATTTGGACACTTATTCTTGCCTAACATCCACCCAGAAACTCCCTGGAAGATTATTTTATAGAAAATGGTCAATATACATCTCCCCTCATATGAGACAAAAATTCAGGGTAAATGGACCAACCAGAACCACCCAAGACCAGTTCCAAGACAACCACTATTTTTGACGCAATTTACCCCAATTTGGGCACTTATTCTTGCCTAACATCCCCCCAGAACCTCCCTGGAAGACTAATTTTACACAAAATTGTGAAGTATACATCTACCCACAAATAAGACACCATTCCTGGGTAAATGGACCAACCAGAACCACTCAGGACCAGTTCCAACACAAGCACTCGTTGTCATAAAAGTGCCCAAATTAGGCACACTGTTTGTGGAATAACTTTACTTCACAACTACCCTGGAAGATTATTTTATACAGAATGGTCAATATACATCTACCCTCATATGAGACAAAAATTCAGGTTAAATGGACCAACCAGAACCACACAAGACCGGTTATAATGCAACCACTATTTTTGACGCAATTTACCCCAATTTGGGGCACTATTTCTGGCTTAAAATCCCCCCAGAACCTCCCTGGAAGACTAATTTTACACAAAATCATCAATAATACATGCACCCACATTTTAGGCACTTTTTCCGGGGAAAATAACCCCCCAGAACCGAAATGGGCTACTTTTTATACAAACCAGTACGCACTGGGCCGCTATGGAACCCGCAGAACTCTGCCACACTGTGGACATTTTTTTTTACTGCAATTAGGGTCAAATTGCCGGGTCAAAAGTGTCATTTCTTCGGGTAAATCACCCTCCTGGGCCCGGTTTTAATGTTTAAAAAGGTCAAATATTTGTATTAAATATATAATATTTGTATTTGATCGATGAGTGCTGATTTAAAACCAATTTTAGTGCATTTTGGGCACTTTTGAGAATGGTCGTATGTCGTCGTATTTGGTCGCGCCGACGTTTATGGCTGTCTTTTACCCAGGAAAATCACCTCCAGTGCCCGATATTCATGTCTGCACTTTGTCTGCACAATATACATCTACCCTCATATGAGACAAAAATTCAGGTTAAATGGACCAACCAGAACCACCCAAGACCAGTTCCAAGACAACCACTATTTTTAACGCAATTTACCCCAATTTGGGCACTATTTCTTGCCTAACATCCCCCCAGAACCTCCCTGGAAGACTAATTTTACACAATATTGTGAATTATACATCTACCCACAAATAGGACACCATTCCTGGGTAAATGGACCAACCAGAACCAATCAGGACCAGTTCCAATACAAGCACTCGTTGTCATAAAAGTGCCCAAATTAGGCACACTGTTTGTGGCATAACTTTACTTCACAACTATCCTGGAAGATTATTTTATACAGAATGGTCAATATACATCTACCCTCATATGAGACAAAAATTCAGGTTAAATGGACCAAACAGAACCACCCAAGACCAGTTCCAATGCAACCACTATTTTTAACGAAAATTACCCCAATTTGGACACTTATTCTTGCCTAACATCCACCCAGAAACTCCCTGGAAGATTATTTTATAGAAAATGGTCAATATACATCTCCCCTCATATGAGACAAAAATTCAGGGTAAATGGACCAACCAGAACCGCTCAGGACCAGTTCCAAGACAAGCACTCGTTGTCATAAAAGTGCCCATATTAGGTACATTGATTGTGGCATAACTTTACTTCACAACTACCCTGGAAGATTATTTTATACAGAATGGTCAATATACATCTACCCTCATAGGAGACAAAAATTCAGGGTAAATGGACCAACCAGAACCACCCAAGACCAGTTCCAAGACAACCACTATTTTTGACGCAATTTACCCCAATTTGGGCACTTATTCTTGCCTAACATCCCCCCAGAACCTCCCTGGAAGACTAATTTTACACAAAATTGTGAAGTATACATCTACCCACAAATAAGACACCATTCCTGGGTAAATGGACCAACCAGAACCACTCAGGACCAGTTCCAACACAAGCACTCGTTGTCATAAAAGTGCCCAAATTAGGCACACTGTTTGTGGAATAACTTTACTTCACAACTACCCTGGAAGATTATTTTATACAGAATGGTCAATATACATCTACCCTCATATGAGACAAAAATTCAGGTTAAATGGACCAAACAGAACCACCCAAGACCAGTTCCAATGCAACCACTATTTTTAACGAAAATTACCCCAATTTGGACACTTATTCTTGCCTAACATCCCCCCAGAACCTCCCTGGAAGACTAATTTTACACAATATTGTGAATTATACATCTACCCACAAATAAGACACCATTCCTGGGTAAATGGACCAACCAGAACCAATCAGGACCAGTTCCAATACAAGCACTCGTTGTCATAAAAGTGCCCAAATTAGGCACACTGTTTGTGGAATAACTTTACTTCACAACTACCCTGGAAGATTATTTTATACAGAATGGTCAATATACATCTACCCTCATATGAGACAAAAATTCAGGTTAAATGGACCAAACAGAACCACCCAAGACCAGTTCCAATGCAACCACTATTTTTAACGAAAATTACCCCAATTTGGACACTTATTCTTGCCTAACATCCACCCAGAAACTCCCTGGAAGATTATTTTATAGAAAATGGTCAATATACATCTCCCCTCATATGAGACAAAAATTCAGGGTAAATGGACCAACCAGAACCGCTCAGGACCAGTTCCAAGACAAGCACTCGTTGTCATAAAAGTGCCCATATTAGGTACATTGATTGTGGCATAACTTTACTTCCCAACTACCCTGGAAGATTATTTTATACAGAATGGTCAATATACATCTACCCTCATAGGAGACAAAAATTCAGGGTAAATGGACCAACCAGAACCACCCAAGACCAGTTCCAAGACAACCACTATTTTTGACGCAATTTACCCCAATTTGGGCACTTATTCTTGCCTAACATCCCCCCAGAACCTCCCTGGAAGACTAATTTTACACAAAATTGTGAAGTATACATCTACCCACAAATAAGACACCATTCCTGGGTAAATGGACCAACCAGAACCACTCAGGACCAGTTCCAACACAAGCACTCGTTGTCATAAAAGTGCCCAAATTAGGCACACTGTTTGTGGAATAACTTTACTTCACAACTACCCTGGAAGATTATTTTATACAGAATGGTCAATATACATCTACCCTCATAGGAGACAAAAATTCAGGGTAAATGGACCAACCAGAACCACCCAAGACCAGTTCCAAGACAACCACTATTTTTGACGCAATTTACCCCAATTTGGGCACTTATTCTTGCCTAACATCCCCCCAGAACCTCCCTGGAAGACTAATTTTACACAAAATTGTGAAGTATACATCTACCCACAAATAAGACACCATTCCTGGGTAAATGGACCAACCAGAACCACTCAGGACCAGTTCCAACACAAGCACTCGTTGTCATAAAAGTGCCCAAATTAGGCACACTGTTTGTGGAATAACTTTACTTCACAACTACCCTGGAAGATTATTTTATACAGAATGGTCAATATACATCTACCCTCATATGAGACAAAAATTCAGGTTAAATGGACCAAACAGAACCACCCAAGACCAGTTCCAATGCAACCACTATTTTTAACGAAAATTACCCCAATTTGGACACTTATTCTTGCCTAACATCCCCCCAGAACCTCCCTGGAAGACTAATTTTACACAATATTGTGAATTATACATCTACCCACAAATAAGACACCATTCCTGGGTAAATGGACCAACCAGAACCAATCAGGACCAGTTCCAATACAAGCACTCGTTGTCATAAAAGTGCCCAAATTAGGCACACTGTTTGTGGAATAACTTTACTTCACAACTACCCTGGAAGATTATTTTATACAGAATGGTCAATATACATCTACCCTCATATGAGACAAAAATTCAGGTTAAATGGACCAAACAGAACCACCCAAGACCAGTTCCAATGCAACCACTATTTTTAACGAAAATTACCCCAATTTGGACACTTATTCTTGCCTAACATCCCCCAGAACCTCCCTGGAAGACTAATTTTACACAATATTGTGAATTATACATCTACCCACAAATAAGACACCATTCCTGGGTAAATGGACCAACCAGAACCAATCAGGACCAGTTCCAATACAAGCACTCGTTGTCATAAAAGTGCCCAAATTAGGCACACTGTTTGTGGAATAACTTTACTTCACAACTACCCTGGAAGATTATTTTATACAGAATGGTCAATATACATCTACCCTCATATGAGACAAAATTCAGGTTAAATGGACCAAACAGAACCACCCAAGACCAGTTCCAATGCAACCACTATTTTTAACGAAAATTACCCCAATTTGGACACTTATTCTTGCCTAACATCCCCCCAGAACCTCCCTGGAAGACTAATTTTACACAATATTGTGAATTATACATCTACCCACAAATAAGACACCATTCCTGGGTAAATGGACCAACCAGAACCAATCAGGACCAGTTCCAATACAAGCACTCGTTGTCATAAAAGTGCCCAAATTAGGCACACTGTTTGTGAATAACTTTACTTCACAACTACCCTGGAAGATTATTTTATACAGAATGGTCAATATACATCTACCCTCATATGAGACAAAAATTCAGGTTAAATGGACCAAACAGAACCACCCAAGACCAGTTCCAATGCAACCACTATTTTTAACGAAAATTACCCCAATTTGACACTTATTCTTGCCTAACATCCACCCAGAAACTCCCTGGAAGATTATTTTATAGAAAATGGTCAATATACATCTCCCCTCATATGAGACAAAAATTCAGGGTAAATGGACCAACCAGAACCACCCAAGACCAGTTCCAAGACAACCACTATTTTTGACGCAATTTACCCCAATTTGGGCACTTATTCTTGCCTAACATCCCCCAGAACCTCCCTGGAAGACTAATTTTACACAAAATTGTGAAGTATACATCTACCCACAAATAAGACACCATTCCTGGGTAAATGGACCAACCAGAACCACTCAGGACCAGTTCCCAACACAAGCACTCGTTGTCATAAATAGTGCCCAAATTAGGCACACTGTTTGTGGAATAACTTTACTTCACAACTACCCTGGAAGATTATTTTATACAGAATGGTCAATATACATCTACCCTCATATGAGACAAAAATCAGGTTAAATGGACCAACCAGAACCACACAAGACCGGTTATAATGCAACCACTATTTTTGACGCAATTTACCCCAATTTGGGGCAACTATTTCTGGCTTAAAATCCCCCCAGAACCTCCCTGGAAGACTAATTTTACACAAAATCATCAATAATACATGCACCCACATTTTAGGCACTTTTTCCGGGGAAAATAACCCCCCAGAACCGAAATGGGCTACTTTTTATACAAACCAGTACGCACTGGGCCGCTATGGAACCCGCAGAACTCTGCCACACTGTGGACATTTTTTTTTACTGCAATTAGGGTCAAATTGCCGGGTCAAAAGTGTCATTTCTTCGGGTAAATCACCCTCCTGGGCCCGGTTTTAATGTTTAAAAAGGTCAAATATTTGTATTAAATATATAATATTTGTATTTGATCGATGAGTGCTGATTTAAAACCAATTTTAGTGCATTTTGGGCACTTTTGAGAATGGTCGTATGTCGTCGTATTTGGTCGCGCCGACGTTTATGGCTGTCTTTTACCCAGGAAAATCACCTCCAGTGCCCGATATTCATGTCTGCACTTTGTCTGCACAATATACATCTACCCTCATATGAGACAAAATTCAGGTTAAATGGACCAACCAGAACCACCCAAGACCAGTTCCAAGACAACCACTATTTTTAACGCAATTTACCCCAATTTGGGCACTATTTCTTGCCTAACATCCCCCAGAACCTCCCTGGAAGACTAATTTTACACAATATTGTGAATTATACATCTACCCACAAATAGGACACCATTCCTGGGTAAATGGACCAACCAGAACCAATCAGGACCAGTTCCAATACAAGCACTCGTTGTCATAAAAGTGCCCAAATTAGGCACACTGTTTGTGGCATAACTTTACTTCACAACTATCCTGGAAGATTATTTTATACAGAATGGTCAATATACATCTACCCTCATATGAGACAAAAATTCAGGTTAAATGGACCAAACAGAACCACCCAAGACCAGTTCCAATGCAACCACTATTTTAAACGAAAATTACCCCAATTTGGACACTTATTCTTGCCTAACATCCACCCAGAAACTCCCTGGAAGATTATTTTATAGAAAATGGTCAATATACATCTCCCCTCATATGAGACAAAAATTCAGGGTAAATGGACCAACCAGAACCGCTCAGGACCAGTTCCAAGACAAGCACTCGTTGTCATAAAAGTGCCCATATTAGGTACATTGATTGTGGCATAACTTTACTTCCCAACTACCCTGGAAGATTATTTTATACAGAATGGTCAATATACATCTACCCTCATAGGAGACAAAAATTCAGGGTAAATGGACCAACCAGAACCACCCAAGACCAGTTCCAAGACAACCACTATTTTTTGACGCAATTTACCCCAATTTGGGCACTTATTCTTGCCTAACATCCCCCCAGAACCTCCCTGGAAGACTAATTTTACACAAAATTGTGAAGTATACATCTACCCACAAATAAGACACCATTCCTGGGTAAATGGACCAACCAGAACCACTCAGGACCAGTTCCAACACAAGCACTCGTTGTCATAAAAGTGCCCAAATTAGGCACACTGTTTGTGGAATAACTTTACTTCACAACTACCCTGGAAGATTATTTTATACAGAATGGTCAATATACATCTACCCTCAATATGAGACAAAAATTCAGGTTAAATGGACCAAACAGAACCACCCAAGACCAGTTCCAATGCAACCACTATTTTTAACGAAAATTACCCCAATTTGGACACTTATTCTTGCCTAACATCCCCCCAGAACCTCCCTGGAAGACTAATTTTACACAATATTGTGAATTATACATCTACCCACAAATAAGACACCATTCCTGGGTAAATGGACCAACCAGAACCAATCAGGACCAGTTCCAATACAAGCACTCGTTGTCATAAAAGTGCCCAAATTAGGCACACTGTTTGTGGAATAACTTTACTTCACAACTACCCTGGAAGATTATTTTATACAGAATGGTCAATATACATCTACCCTCATATGAGACAAAAATTCAGGTTAAATGGACCAAACAGAACCACCCAAGACCAGTTCCAATGCAACCACTATTTTTAACGAAAATTACCCCAATTTGGACCACTTATTCTTGCCTAACATCCACCCAGAAACTCCCTGGAAGATTATTTTATAGAAAATGGTCAATATACATCTCCCCTCATATGAGACAAAAATTCAGGGTAAATGGACCAACCAGAACCGCTCAGGACCAGTTCCAAGACAAGCACCTCGTTGTCATAAAAGTGCCCATATTAGGTACATTGATTGTGGCATAACTTTACTTCCCAACTACCCTGGAAGATTATTTTATACAGAAATGGTCAATATACATCTACCCTCATAGGAGACAAAAATTCAGGGTAAATGGACCAACCAGAACCACCCAAGACCAGTTCCAAGACAACCACTATTTTTGACGCAATTTACCCCAATTTGGGCACTTATTCTTGCCTAACATCCCCCCAGAACCTCCCTGGAAGACTAATTTTACACAAATATTGTGAAGTATACATCTACCCACAAATAAGACACCATCCTGGGTAAATGGACCAACCAGAACCACTCAGGACCAGTTCCAACACAAGCACTCGTTGTCATAAAAGTGCCCAAATTAGGCACACTGTTTGTGGAATAACTTTACTTCACAACTACCCTGGAAGATTCATTTTATACAGAATTGGTCAATATACATCTACCCTCATAGGAGACAAAAATTCAGGGTAAATGGGACCAACCAGAACCACCCAAGACCAGTTCCAAGACAACCACTATTTTTGACGCAATTTACCCCAATTTGGGCACTTATTCTTGCCTAACATCCCCCCAGAACCTCCTGGAAGACTAATTTTACACAAAATTGTGAAGTATACATCTAGCCCACAAATAAGACACCATTCCTGGGTAAATGGACCAACCAGAACCACTCAGGACCAGTTCCAACACAAGCACTCGTTGTCATAAAAGTGCCCAAATTAGGCACACTGTTTGTGGAATAACTTTACTTCACTACCCTGAAGATTATTTTATACAGAATGGTCAATATACATCTACCCTCATATGAGACCAAAAATTCCGGTTAAATGACCAAACAGAACCACCCAAGACCAGTTCCAAGTGCAACCACTATTTTTAACGAAAATTACTCCCCAATTTGGACACTTATTCTTGCCTAACATCCCCCCAGAACCTCCCTGGAAGACTAATTTTACACAATATTGTGAATTATACATCTACCCACAAATAAGACACCATTCCTGGGTAAATGGACCAACCAGAACCAATCAGGACCAGTTCCAATACAAGCACTCGTTGTCATAAAAGTGCCCAAATTAGGCACACTGTTTGTGGAATAACTTTACTTCACAACTACCCTGGAAGATTATTTTATACAGAATGGTCAATATACATCTACCCTCATATGAGACAAAAATTCAGGTTAAATGGACCAAACAGAACCACCCAAGACCAGTTCCAATGCAACCACTATTTTAACGAAAATTACCCCAATTTGGACACTTATTCTTGCCTAACATCCCCCCAGAACCTCCCTGGAAGACTAATTTTACACAATATTGTGAATTATACATCTACCCACAAATAAGACACCATTCCTGGGTAAATGGACCAACCAGAACAATCAGGACCAGTTCCAATACAAGCACTCGTTGTCATAAAAGTGCCCAAATTAGGCACACTGTTTGTGGAATAACTTTACTTCACAACTACCCTGGAAGATTATTTTATACAGAATGGTCAATATACATCTACCCTCATATGAGACAAAAATTCAGGTTAAATGGACCAAACAGAACCACCCAAGACCAGTACCAATGCAACCACTATTTTTAACGAAAATTACCCCAATTTGGACACTTATTCTTGCCTAACATCCACCCAGAAACTCCTGGAAGATTATTTTATAGAAAATGGTCAATATACATC
This sequence comes from Stigmatopora argus, assembly GCF_051989625.1. Taxonomy (NCBI): domain Eukaryota; kingdom Metazoa; phylum Chordata; class Actinopteri; order Syngnathiformes; family Syngnathidae; genus Stigmatopora; species Stigmatopora argus. The sequence goes on along the minus strand of NW_027520099.1, from coordinate 6,305 downwards.
TCCCCTCATATGAGACAGAAAATTCAGGGTAAATGGACCAACCAGAACCACCCAAGACCAGTTCCAAGACAACCACTATTTTTGACGCAATTTACCCCAATTTGGGCACTTATTCTTGCCTAACATCCCCCCAGAACCTCCCTGGAAGACTAATTTTACACAAAATTGTGAAGTATACATCTACCCACAAATAAGACACCATTCCTGGGTAAATGGACCAACCAGAACCACTCAGGACCAGTTCCAACACAAGCACTCGTTGTCATAAAAGTGCCCAAATTAGGCACACTGTTGTGTGGAATAACTTTACTTCACAACTACCCTGGAAGATTATTTTATACAGAATGGTCAATATACATCTACCCTCATAGGAGACAAAAATTCAGGGTAAATGGGACCAACCAGAACCACCCAAGACCAGTTCCAAGACAACCACTATTTTTGACGCAATTTACCCCAATTTGGGCACTTATTCTTGCCTAACATCCCCCCAGAACCTCCCTGGAAGACTAATTTTACACAAAATTGTGAAGTAATACATCTACCCACAAATAAGACACCATTCCTGGGTAAATGGACCAACCAGAACCACTCAGGACCAGTTCCAACACAAGCACTCGTTGTCATAAAAGTGCCCAAATTAGGCACACTGTTTGTGGAATAACTTTACTTCACTACCCTGGAAGATTATTTTATTACAGAATGGTCAATATACATCTACCCTCATATGAGACAAAAATTCAGGTTAAATGGACCAAACAGAACCACCCAAGACCAGTTCCAATGCAACCACTATTTTTAACGAAAATTACCCCAATTTGGACACTTATTCTTGCCTAACATCCCCCCCAGAACCCCCTGGAAGACTAATTTTACACAATATTGTGAATTATACATCTACCCACAAATAAGACACCATTCCTGGGTAAATGGACCAACCAGAACCAATCAGGACCAGTTCCAATACAAGCACTCGTTGTCATAAAAGTGCCCAAATTAGGCACACTGTTTGTGGAATAACTTTACTTCACCAACTACCCTGGAAGATTCATTTTATAACAGAATGGTCAATATACATCTACCCTCATATGAGACAAAAATTCAGGTTAAATGGACCAAACAGAACCACCCAAGACCAGTTCCAATGCAACCACTATTTTTAACGAAAATTACCCCATTTGGACACTTATTCTTGCCTAACATCCCCCCAGAACCTCCCTGGAAGACTAATTTTACACAATATTGTGAATTATACATCTACCCACAAATAAGACACCATTCCTGGGTAAATGGACCAACCAGAACCAATCAGGACCAGTTCCAATACAAGCACTCGTTGTCATAAAAGTGCCCAAATTAGGCACACTGTGTTTGTGGAATAACTTTACTTCACAACTACCCTGGAGATTATTTTATACAGAATGGTCAATATACATCTACCCTCATATGAGACAAAAATTCAGGTTAAATGGACCAAACAGAACCACCCAAGACCAGTTCCAATGCAACCACTAATTTAACGAAAATTACCCCAATTTGGACACTTATTCTTGCCTAACATCCCCCCAGAACCTCCCTGGAAGACTAATTTTACACAATATTGTGAATTTATACATCTACCCACAAATAGACACCATTCTGGGTAAATGGACCAACCAGAACCAATCAGGACCAGTTCCAATACAAGCACTCGTTGTCATAAAAGTGCCCAAATTAGGGCACACTGTTTGTGGAATAACTTACTTCACAACTACCCTGGAAGATTATTTTATACAGAATGGTCAATATACATCTACCCTCATATGAGACAAAAATTCAGGTTAAATGGACAAACAGAACCACCCAAGACCAGTTCCAATGCAAACCACACATTTCTTAACGAAAATTACCCCAACTTGGACACTTATTCTTTGCCTAACATCCCCCCAGAACCTCCTGGAAGACTAATTTTTACACAATATTGTGAATTATACATCTACCCACAAATAAGACACCATTCCTGGGTAAATGGACCAACCAGAACCAATCAGGACCAGTTCCAATACAAGCACTCGTTGTCATAAAAGTGCCCAAATTAGGCACACTGTTTGTGGAATAACTTTACTTCACAACTACCCTGGAAGATTATCTTTTATACAGAATGGTCAATATACATCTACCCTCATATGAGACAAAAATTCAGGTTAAATGACCAAACAGAACCACCCAAGACCAGTACCAATGCAACCACTATTTTTAACGAAAATTACCCCAATTTGGACACTTATTCTTGCCTAACATCCACCCCAGAAACTCCCTGGAAGATTTATTTTATAGAAAATGGTCAATATACATCTCCCCTCATATGAGACAAAAATTCAGGGTAAATGGACCAACCAGAACACCCAAGACCAGTTCCAAGACAACCACTATTTTTGACGCAATTTACCCCAATTTGGGCACTTATTCTTGCCTAACATCCCCCCAGAACCTCCCTGGAAGACTAATTTTACACAAAATTGTGAAGTATACATCTACCCACAGAATAAGGACACCATTCCTGGGTAAATGGACCAACCAGAACCACTCAGGACCAGTTCCAACACAAGCACTCGTTGTCATAAAAGTGCCCAAATTAGGCACACTGTTTGTGGAATAACTTTACTTCACAACTACCCTGGAAGATTATATTATACAGAATGGTCAATATCACATCTACCCTCATAGGAGACAAAAATTCAGGGTAAATGGACCAACCAGAACCACCCAAGACCAGTTCCAAGACAACCACTATTTTGACGCAATTTACCCCCAATTGGGCACTTATTCTTGCCTAACATCCCCCAGAACCTCCCTGGAAGACTAATTTTACACAAAATTGTGAAGTATACATCTACCCACAAATAAGACACCATTCCTGGGTAAATGGACCAACCAGAACCACTCAGGACCAGTTCCAACACAAGCACTCGTTGTCATAAAAGTGGCCCAAATTAGGCACACTGTTTGTGGAATAACTTTACTTCACTACCCTGGAAGATTATTTTATACAGAATGGTCAATATACATCTACCCTCATATGAGACAAAAATTCAGGTTAAATGGACCAAACAGAACCACCCAAGACCAGTCTCCAATGCAACCACTATTTTTAACGAAAATTACCCCAATTTGGACACTTATTCTTGCCTAACATCCCCCAGAACCTCCCTGGAAGACTAATTTTACACAATATTGTGAATTATACATCTACCCACAAATAAGACACCATTCCTGGGTAAATGGACCAACCAGAACCAATTCAGGACCAGTTCCAATACAAGCACTCGTTGTCATAAAAGTGCCCAAATTAGGCACACTGTTTGTGGAATAACTTTACTTCACAACTACCCTGGAAGATTATTTTATACAGAATGGTCAATATACATCTACCTCATATGAGGACAAAAATTCAGGTTAAATGGACCAAACAGAACCACCCAAGACCAGTTCCAATGCAACCACTATTTTAACGAAATTACCCCAATTTGGACACTTATCTTGCCTAACATCCCCCAGAACCTCCCTGGAAGACTAATTTTACACAATATTGTGAATTATAACATCTACCCACAAATAAGACACCATTCCTGGGTAAATGGACCAACCAGAACCAATCAGGACCAGTTCCAATACAAGCACTCGTTGTCATAAAAGTGCCCAAATTAGGCACACTGTTTGTGGAATAACTTTACTTCACACACTACCCTGGAAGATTATTTTATACAGAATGGTCAATATACATCTACCCTCATATGAGACAAAAATTCAGGTTAAATGGACCAAACAGAACCACCCAAGACAGTTCCAATGCAACCACTATTTTTAAACGAAAATTACCCCAATTTGGACACTTATTCTTGCCTAACATCCCCCCAGAACCTCCCTGGAAGACTAATTTTACACAATATTGTGAATTATACATCTACCCACAAATAAGACACCATTCCTGGGTAAATGGACCACCAGAACCAATCAGGACCTGTTCCAATACAAGCACTCGTTGTCATAAAAGTGCCCAAAATTAGCCACACTGTTTGTGGAATAACTTTACTCACAACTACCCTGGAAGATTATTTTATACAGAATGGTCAATATACATCTACCCTCATATGAGACAAAAATTCAGGTTAAAATGGATCCAACAGAACCACCCAAGACCAGTTCCAATGCAACCACTATTTTTAACGAAAATTACCCCAATTTGGACACTTATTCTTGCCTAACATCCACCAGAAACTCCTGGATAGATTATTTATAGAAAATGGTCAATATACATCTCCCCTCATATGAGACAAAAAATTCAGGGTAAATGGACCAACCAGAACCACCCAAGACCAGTTCCAAGACAACCACTATTTTTGACGCAATTTACCCCAATTTGGGCACTTATTCTTGCCTAACATCCCCCCAGAACCTCCCTGGAAGACTAATTTTACACAAAATTGTGAAGTATACATCTACCCACAAATAAGACACCATTCCTGGGTAAATGGACCAACCAGAAACCACTCAGACCAGTTCCAACACAAGCACTCGTTGTCATAAAAGTGCCCAAATTAGGCACACTGTTTGTGGAATAACTTTACTTCACAACTACCCTGGAAGATTATTTTATACAGAATGGTCAATATACATCTACCCTCATATGAGACAAAAATTCAGGTTAAATGGACCAACCAGAACCACACAGACCGGTTATAATGCAACCACTATTTTTGACGCAATTTACCCCAATTTGGGCACTATTTCTGGCTTAAAATCCCCCCAGAACCTCCCTGGAAGACTAATTTTACACAAAATCATCAATAATACATGCACCCCACATTTTAGGCACTTTTTCCGGGGAAAATAACCCCCCAGAACCGAAATGGGCTACTTTTTATACAAACCAGTACGCACTGGGCCGCTATGGAACCCGCAGAACTCTGCCACACTGTGGACATTTTTTTTTACTGCAATTAGGGTCAAATTGCCGGGTCAAAAGTGTCATTTCTTCGGGTAAATCACCCTCCTGGGCCCGGTTTTAATGTTTAAAAAGGTCAAATATTTGTATTAAATATATAATATTTGTATTTGATCGATGAGTGCTGATTTAAAACCAATTTTAGTGCATTTTGGGCACTTTTGAGAATGGTCGTATGTCGTCGTATTTGGTCGCGCCGACGTTTATGGCTGTCTTTTACCCAGGAAAATCACCTCCAGTGCCCGATATTCATGTCTGCACTTTGTCTGCACAATATACATCTACCCTCATATGAGACAAAAATTCAGGTTAAATGGACCAACCAGACCAGACCCCAAGACCAGTTCCAAGACAACCACTATTTTTAACGCAATTTACCCCAATTTGGGCACTATTTCTTGCCTAACATCCCCCCAGAACCTCCCTGGAAGACTAATTTTACACAATATTGTGAATTATACATCTACCACAAATAGGACACCATTCCTGGGTAAATGGACCAACCAGAACCAATCAGGACCTGTTCCAATACAAGCACTCGTTGTCATAAAAGTGCCCAAATTAGGCACACTGTTTGTGGCATAACTTAACTTCACAACTATCCTGGAAGATTATTTTATACAGAATGGTCAATATACATCTACCCTCATAGTGAGACAAAAATTCAGGTTAATGGACCAAACAGAACCACCCAAGACCAGTTCCAATGCAACCACTATTTTTAACGAAAATTACCTCCAATTTGGACACTTATTCTTGCCTAACATCCACCAGAAACTCCTGGAAGATTATTTTATAGAAAATGGTCAATATACATTCTCCCCTCATATGAGACAAAAATTCAGGGTAAATGGACCAACCAGAACCGCTCAGGACCAGTTCCAAGACAAAGCACTCGTTGTCATAAAAGTGCCCATATTAGGTACATTGATTGTGGCATAACTTTACTTCCCAACTACCCTGGAAGATTATTTTATACAGAATGGTCAATATACATCTACCCTCATAGGAGACAAAAATTCAGGGTAAATGGACCAACCAGAACCACCAAGACCAGTTCCAAGACAACCACTATTTTTGACGCAATTTACCCCAATTTTGGGCACTTATTCTTGCCTAACATCCCCCCAGAACCTCCCTGGAAGAACTAATTTTACACAAAATTGTGAAGTATACATCTACCCACAAATAAGACACCATTCCTGGGTAAATGGACCAACCAGAACCACTCAGGACCAGTTCCAACACAAGCACTCGTTGTCATAAAAGTGCCCAAATTAGGCACACTGTTTGTGGAATAACTTTAACTTCACAACTACCC